>NC_020495.1:24863885-24870437 GCF_000184155.1 Fragaria vesca subsp. vesca | reverse complement strand
TTGCCTATTTTGTTTAAATATTAGAGTTTTAGTTGGGAAATTAATTTTATATTTGTGCCAAGATTCGAGGAAACCTCTCTGGAGTGGCGATTTGGATTTCGTTTGGCTTATGCCTAGAGTTGTGTGTGGACTTTTGTTTTAAATAAAATGCATGCTATAGTTCATAGATGAATAATTAATGTTGTGGAGCATTTTGACGTCATTTTATTTTGACGGTTTTATTTCTCTTGGAGAGTTACCGAAAATGAGATTTTCGGTGAATATAAATATGTATTTATGAGGAGAGTATGTATAAAAATGCTAGCTAGCCCTATGTGTCTGTCCACCTTAATGGCGTAGCATATAGCCGCATTATGGTGTGACGTGAGCGTTGGACGTGAGCGTAGTAGCCCTATATGAGTGTTTAATTCATATAGGGGGTATGGGCACATATTTATACACCCGTCTGTCCACCTTAATGGCGTAGTGTAGCACCGGATTAAGACGTGACGTGAGCGTTAGACGCGAGCGTAGTAGCCCTATATAGACCCATGAATTTATATAGGGAGTATGGACGTGTGTAAATACATATATATATTATAGAGCCTGAGAGGCTCGACATTTATGAGATAAAAGTTTTATCGCTTGCAGCATGCATTCGATTTTACTTGGAAATTGATTTGGGGGAACATAAATATTTTATTCGTTAATTTATTTTTGTCCACTCACTCTAACGTGTTTCAAATGTTTTCCCTTGGGCTCTTCGTTTTAAAAATGCCCAGTTTGCAGGATTGCATAGTCGAGGTCGGGCGTACATGGGGATGAGGCATAGTCATCATATAGCTTCCGCTTGTTAATTTATTATGTTTCCTTTCTTCCTGTTAGAGTTGCTCTGAACCTATAAATGGTTGGATATGAGATTTGTTTAGATTAGTAAATATTTTGGGTGGTGTTGTGATTTGGGGAGCACGGAGGCTCCAGGAGTTGAATGTTGGATTTAAATTTTCAGAAGTGTTTGCAGGTATTATTAGGAAGGGTTGTCCATTTTCAAGAGAGGTTATGCCGATTTTTCGGTAAATTTTCCTTTGAGGTGGTCCCCGCACGACTTACTCTGAGTTTCAAGGTGAAATTTGGGGTGGGTCGTGTCACGATGGATGGTAAAAGACCGAAGACTATTTTCACTGATCGATGTCAGGCAATGGCAAATGCCATCGAGAAGGTTTTTCCACAGTCACGTCACCGGTTATGTTTGTGGCACATAACGAAGAATGCAACACATAACTTGAATTGTCTTTATAAGTGTTGGGTTTCCAGCCCATGTGTTTTTCCTAAGGTGTTTCATCTTTGAGTATGGTGTTCCAATAAGGAAAGTAAATCCTTATTGATGATGGTATACATGTAATCTTGGTTGATTACAGAGAAGGAAGGAGGCATTATTGCCTACCACTAATAGGAATAGGATTCCTATTTGGTGAAGAGATCTGAAGATCCTTATGACTATATGAGGGGTTCAGCTATAGGTTTTGTATCGCAGAGACAAAGAGCAAAGTGTGTTCCATTCTCGGTTAGAGGGTGAGAGAGGGCAGAGAGGAGAGAGATAGGAAGAGAAGAGAGAGTCCTTGTTTTCTTATACTTTCTGGTGTACCCATTATTAATACAGTGGAGAGTGTTTTCTGCCGGTGGATGTAGGCAAAAGTTTTGCTGAACCACCTTAAATCTGTGTTCTTTGTGTCTTATCTTTGTGGTTGTTTCTCTTGGTTTGCTGTGTTCTTTTGGGGTTCCTTGACATACATAATTGGCCGATATCACAACAATAAGAACCCTGATTTTGGTGAGCTTTTCAAGAAGTTTCTTTTCGGACGTGTGACAGAATATGAATTCGAGTCTACTTGGACTGAAATAATGGAGAAGTTCGTCTTTACAGAGAAAGAGAAGACATGGCTCGAGACACTTTATGATCTTCGTGAAAAATAGTGTGCACTATTTAGTAAGGATACATTCTCTGCAGGAATATTATCTACACAGAGAAGTGAGAGCACAAATAATGTGTTCACCTACATGTCTACTAAGACAATGAGTCTTACTGAATTCGTGCATCATTATGACAAACAGATAGAACAAATGCGTTCAGCTGAATTGGAAGAGACTTTTCAATGCAATAATGGAATACCTTCAAGTTCTGCAAAGAGTAGTGGAATTAAGAAGCAAGCTGGTATGGTCTACACCCGAAAAATTTTCAATTTATTTGAGTCTGAGTTTATTGCTAGCTTGGCAGTGAAGATCGAGGAAGTTGGATGTGATGGGACATTGCGGAAATTTGAACTTAATGAGGAGGGCCACAAAAGAGTGTACATTGTCCAATTCGATTCTTCGAATGTGACCATCACTCGTAGTTGTCAGATGTATGAATCTATGGGTTGGTTATGTCGTCATGCTTTGAGGGTGTTAAATGTAAAAAATGTTACTCAAATCCCAGCACAGTATATACTGAAGAGATGGACAAAAGATGCAAAAAAAAGGAGTAGATGCAAACAATGTAGAACTACAAGTCAAGGAGAAATCTACTGTGACATTGCGTAGGAATTCTTTAATGCGGAAAGCTTATGGTATAATCAGTAAGGGAGCAGAGTCCACTACTGGTAGCGAAATTGCATTACAGAAGTTGATAGAAGCAGAAGAGTTAATTGAAAAGAATATGAAGAAGCTATCTATGAGGGATTCAGGTGTCAATACTTCTAGTTCTGGTGGTAACAAGAATCAACCCCTATCTGATGAACCACCAGTACTAAATCCAGCAGGAGTGTGGCCGAAAGGCATGAGTAATAAAAGAATGAAATCTGAAATGGAGAAGAAACAAAACAAAAAAGCACCGAAAGGTCGAGGTTCTGGTAAGGACTAGCATTGTAACTTTGTAGGCATGTATGGTAATACTTGTTGATTATATCATTATTTCTTTTGTACTTATAGTATATGTTGTTATTTACTTGTGAAGGAAAAATGAAGCCACCAAGCAGTGAAGGACCCTCACATGCGTCAGTACCTGTAGTCGATAACTCTAGCTTGCTTAACTCATTTGTTGCAACGAGTGCTACATATCCAACTAACCAGGTACAACTTTCTTTAAATGGTTATTTTAATACAATTATTTTCAAGCAATTGGGTTATGAAATAGTTGTTAATAATTTGCAGCAATTTCCAACTATGAGCTTCCCAGTATCTGATGTCTATGCTCCATACACTCTATATAATCAGGTAACTTAGATTATAGTCAACATCAAATTGAATGTTATCTGTTTTAATCTATTTCACTTCTTTTGAATCTAACCTTATACATATTGTTTATTTAATGTATATTTAGAATCCTGCTTCTGTGTTGCCATTTTCTCAACTCAATTTACCATATGCAAATATGCATCAAGGGGGCAACTATATCACACAATTGAATCAGGTATAGGTCATACATTTGCTGTTAAAGAGAGTGTTATATATTCATATTCTTTGTTTCCCCCTTTATTTTTATTTTTTTTTGTAACAGAATACATCCATAAGGAGTACTACCAATTTATTTAGTCACATTCCTCAAGAGAGCCAGGTTTGAATGATATATTTCTTTTTTCTTTGAAAGGAGATAATATATTTCTTAGTACATACTGTAGTTATTTATTAATAACAAATGTACTCTTTGTGATGCAGGATCCTCTATCTGATAGATGAAAGGAAGATTTATGGATATGATATGCCTATGAAACTAAAGGGAGAATATGCTTTATCTGAGAAAGCAACCAACTAGCTTGGGAAATACTCTATTTGAATAATGAATACATTTTGGAATGTTATGTTATACATAATCAGAGTTTTGTTATGTCAAAGACACATATGTTTGATGCTTGAATGACTTGAAGACTTTAGAATGAGTGTTTGGAATTCTGGTATCGTTATTACTGAAATGTTAAAGATGCATATGTTGTTGGTGTTTCAATGACTTTGGAATAGTTGGAATTGGTGATGACCATTACATGGTCAAGTGAAGAAGCCAATGTAAGAGATCATTTCCGACATATAAAAAATTTACTGGATTCAGGACACAAATTTGAAAAGATTTTTATCATAAATCGAAAATAGATACAAAGAGGGGGACATAAAACCTTACCTCTTGATATAATACAAGCCTCGAAAGAGAACTATATGCAGACCAAATACAACTAACAAGAGTTTTGGTAAAATGAAACTTATGAACCTAAAGACCAAAATGTAGCACTACCTCATCTGTAAACTCAGCAAACACTAGACGCAGTGTCATAATCAAATGATAACCAATTTGAATGTAGCACCGAACTTCCATGCATCCTGCAAACCAACTATATAGTTGTTTCCAGAAGGATCATCCAAATATTTGTTGTTTAGTTACTTGCCATCCTGGTATTTCTCAACAGAACCCATATTTGACAAAATGGCCAAGTAAATGACTAATCCAAAATGAAGTATTATGTGTGACCTTGCTGGTCAAGGGCTGATAACAGTGTGGTATGTTTACTTTCTAATGGCACCCCCTCCATTGGAGACATTGGCACATGTTCTAACTACCCGAAGCAAATCTTACATGCTAAATCATACATTGGACTTTGACATGAAAAGGATAACAAAACAACATCAACAAACAGTAAAATCTCACAAACTGCAAAATTCAAATCCAACAAAGCTTTTACTGGAATTCACATCAACAAACACTAAAACCTCAAACTTCAAATTCTAAATCCACAAAGCTTTTACTGGAATTCACACTATTGTGCGGATTTCGTTTCCCAAATTCTCTTTCTTTGAACTCAGTTGTTCCATTCTCAATTTAGTTTTCTTTTCAGGATCTAATCGCTCATAAAAGTGAGTCTCATCACAATCATTCAATTCTCTAACCAAAATCAACAAAAACTAGCAACATCCAAAGAACAAGAAAAACAATTGGGAAATGAGAAGAGAGAAGAAACCTAAGAGCCCAAGAAGATGATTCTCTGACGGATAAGCATGTTGGTGGTGTCGGGCTCTTCGAATCTGGGGGACGCGTGGAGGAGATGGGGTAATAGCTGCGGGGAACTGAAAATCCCAATTGGTAGACAAAATGGGTCTTGTAGGCGACGACGAGGCTTCAATTGAACCCACTAGATTCTTGTGCTTCTGCTACAAATCTACAAATTTCATTCTGAAAAGAACACAAAGAGAAGGGCAGACAAAGAGAGAGGATGAATACATTTCAGGGTTTACAGTTTTTTTGATAATATGTATCACTTAACGGCAATAGTTAACGGGATTGTTTTACTACAGTTGAAAACATAATGAATTCACCTTCTTCTTAGTTGTCAAAAAAGTGCCACATGTCAACATTTTATAGGTGAGGAGAACCATTAGCAACCCCACGTAGTCCTCCTGGAGGACTGAAAAATTTCTCACAATTTAGCGGGTCTTTTTGCTTATAATTTAGTCATAATTTGGAGTGTACTTTATCTGGAAATTTGTAATTGTACCAGCTCCAAAATTTTCTACCTTGCTTATCGTGCTAGGTTCCGTGTCTGCTATTCCATATTGTAGGTTGATAGTTTGCTTGGTGCTCGTGGTGGTTCTTTTGAGCATGAGGCAACTAGAAGAATGAGAAATGAGTTCATGGCAATGGCAGCTTGGGATGGATTGCGATCTAAAGACAGTCAAAGAATACTCATTCTCGGTGCCACAAATCGGCCATTTGACCTTGATGATGTTGTCATTCGTAGCTTACCAAGAAGGTCTCATTCTTAAAATTTTCACTTTTGTTATGATGATTTTTTTCTAGTCTCGCTTATAGTTAAGTTGTAAGTACTTCCGTTTTTATAAATATGCTTTGTTTCTTTAATGCCTGTATAAATCCCATCTGGTTGTTTCTTTGCAGGACATATGTTGATTTACCAGATGTTGAAAATCGTAAGAAGATTTTAAGTATATTTCTAGCTCAAGAGAATCTGGAACCTGGTTTCCAATTTGAGAAACTTTCAGAGGCAACAGAGGGATACTCTGGCAGTGACTTGTGTAATACCCCGTATCTAAAAGGTTACTGTTTGGGGTTATGAACTTCCGTGGATTTTCTTTATTCGCGCTCGGAGATTTAAATAGTGATTGCTCGAGTTTGTTTTCGAGTTTTTCTGAAAACAATAAAGTGGATTTAAAACTCCGAAGTCGTGGTACACGTTTATACGAGCTCACTGGTATGTCCGGATTATTTTTCCGGAGCGACGAGCTATGTTCTGTGAATTTATGAAGTTACAATAAATTTTCAATTATTGTTTTTTGTAACCGTTTTACCGTAAAGGATCCAAAAGTTGACTTTTTGTTAAGTCGATAATTTAGGAAAACTTCCTTCATGGAAGTCGTAGAGGACGTTAATACGAGTTTGTGGACATGTGGCACGCTCAAATCGGAGTTTGTATGAGAAAGTTATGGTCTAAAAACTAAAAGTTTCTATTTCGGTAAAGGGTATAAAAGAGAGAGAGAGAGAGAGAGAGAGAGAGAGAGAGAGAGAGAGAGAGAGAGAGAGAGAGAGAGAGAGAGAGA
>NC_020495.1:24839830-24862686 GCF_000184155.1 Fragaria vesca subsp. vesca | reverse complement strand
TGTGACAAATAGCTTGTCAAAAACAGTAGCAGACTCAGCAAAACTGAGTTTTCTGGATTTTCAGATTTTGCTCCAACTTTGCAAGATCATAACTTTCTATCCAGGGCTTTGTTTTCAAAACTCAAGCTATGTATTTAAAGCCTGTAGTACCATCTTTAAAATAGGCTAGGGTTCAGTAATTTTGGTTGGAGTTGAGTGGGTAGAAATTGATGTCAAAGACGGCATCTTGCACACTGTTTTTAAGTTTGAGTATGCTTCCTTGTTTTATGTTGAACTACGAGTGGCTTGATCCCTTTAAAAGGGTACGTAGGCAGCCCGATTAAGTGTTGGGTGCAACCGCAAATTAACAAAATAAAAATTTAGGTTCCAAACGCGTCAAAAATGTTTGTTTGTTGTTTTTGTTTGATTATGAGATCCTATCTCATTTTCGATTTAAGATTCCCTTATTTATTTTATTCATTTATTTTTTTTTAACACCTGGGTCAGGGTGTTACAACTTGAAGGTATTAGACTGCTGTTAAACATGGAGATTAGTTGTGCATTAAATACTTACAATATTGTATTCAATACTTACAATATTGTTGTAATTTGCAGAACCTTTGTATTGGTGCTGCATATAGGCCTGTCCAGGAACTATTAGAAGAAGAAACCAAGGTACAAATATTTTGAGTTGGCATTATGCTAGACAAGATGTTAGTTATTTGATAGACAACCTTCAAAATGCTATCATCAATGGTTTTGATGCCCAATTTAAACAGTCCTAGTTTGCATACTGATTTCAGTGGTTCCTCAATTTGTGATGTGTTGTAAACTCTGTACAGGGCAGCAAAGGTGATTCATCTGCAGCTTTAAGGCCAGTTAATTTAGATGACTTTATTCAATCAAAAGCCAAGGTGAAAAGCTCTTCCAAGTTATTGTGTTCCTTCCTGTATAGTAGGTACCATCTTTATCAGTTATAACAGAAGACATTGTTATATGATGTTTTTAACAATCATCATAATCATCTCATGAATACGTTGTCCTCTACAGTTAATTTCTAAACTAATTTCAATATGCTTCCATGAATCATTTGAAATTAGTATGGAGCTATCGTATGAATTATGAATCTTTAAATATATTCGTCGTCAAGTCTTTTTGTTTTCTTGGATCTTTTGCTTGAAAATTTGAATATAGATGTCTTGGTATTGTGCATGCAATACGTAATACTGACATGTGAATTTTCATTTGGGACTTGATTTGGTAGGTTGGGCCATCTGTGTCATATGATGCTGCAAGTATGAACGAGCTTAGGAAATGGAATGAGCAATACGGTGAAGGCGGAAGCAGAAGAAAATCACCATTTGGTTTTTAAAACTGCTCTTAATAGGTTGACCCAAATATATATATATTTTTTCTGTATTCTTAGCAAGAAAGAAAAGGAGAGGCCCAATTTCTTGTTCATCTCTTAATGGAGAAAACTGAAGAAGCCAACTATGGAAGCCACTTTTCTTTCTCGGAGGGGAAGGGAAAGAAACCGATAGAATATTGCCCAACTTTGGTGGCTTAGGAGAACCTTAGGAGGCTTTCACCCTTTTTGAGCGGGTGATGAACCTAATTTGTTCTATAGAAATCCCCTTTTAATTTTTCATTCTTGTAAACTAGGTTAATGGCAAGACTGTTTGATGCAGGAGCATATGGACATCATGTCTTATTTCGTAATCTTTGATATTTTGTCATTAAGATAGATTTAGAGAATTATTAGGATTTACTTTTATTTACCTTCCCCTTTTAGTTTGAGCCTACTTATTCTCTAAGTATTGTAACCCATATATATATGGGTATTGTAGTAGTTGTTGGGAGTTGATGTTTCATGAATAAAATCAGTCTATTTGCGGCATGGATTTGCCCTAACCTTCGAGTTTGCTAGTCCTTATTTCTGGTGTCTGTTGAGTGACTGTTGAAGGCCGGTTCTAGATACCTGATCCGCATCAGTTGGTATCAGAGCTCTGGCAAGAGCTTGGTGGATTCCATGTCTCAGGTCGGGCGAAAATGCGGGGGTTATAGAATGGAGGGTCGTGACGTCAACAACGACATGGCTGAAATTAAAAGGATGCTTCAGCAACTTGCGGTACGTATCGATCGCATCGAAGCTCGACGACGGGGTCGTAAGAGTTCCGACGGGGAGAGAAACGCTACCACCTATCATCAACGTATTAATCGCATCGAAACTTTCAACCACAAGGGTGACAGTTCCGACGGGGAGATATGCGTTGGCCCATTTCATCGCAGTGCTCCGTTATGTGAGTCGGGTGAAGAGGGGCATAGTACTTTCAACTACTCTGGTTGTAAGTCCACTATCTTTAATTTTCCATTTGTTGAGACATTATTTTTTGAAAAAGCAGAGAAAGATAATGTTGTGGACTTTAGTAAGCCACCGATTTATGATGATTGTTCGTGTGAGATTTGTTGTGGCAATTGCGGTGTGAAAGAGGATGAAGACACCAATAAGGATGCAATCAAGGATTGTTGTGGCAATTGCGGTGACGAAGAAGATGAAGAGCCCAATAAGAAGGCAATCAAGGCAATGAAGAAGGATATTAACAATAATTTTGTTGATTTTCTTAGAGTTAACATCTTCGTTATTCAGATTCCCAAAACCATTGTTAATCTTGTCAATGAAATCAATGATGTTAAAGGAAGTTTTGGGACTACGAGATTGAGATTGAAGAGAAAAACTATTGGGTCAAGATCAAGCATTTATTCCAAGTATTTATTTATTTGGAATGGAAGAATTCAATTGCAAGCTAACCTGTCAAAAGAAGATTTGAAGCAATGGCACATTTTGTCTCGATTTTCTTCGATCAATGGTTTGAATTCGAGGACGAATTCTTTCCAACCAGGGGAGTTTGATGCAGGAGCATATGGACATCATTTAATGTCTTATTTCGTAATCTTTGATATTTTGTCATTAAGATAGATTTAGAGAATTATTAGGATTTACTTTTATTTACCTTCCCCTTTTAGTTTAAGCCTACTTATTCTCCAAGTATTGTAACCCATATATATATGGGTATTGTAGTAGTTGTTGGGGGTTGATGTTTCATGAATAAAATCAGTCTATTTGCGGCATGGATTTGCCCTAACCTTCGAGTTTGCTAGTCCTTATTTCTGGTGTCTGTTGAGTGACTGTTGAAGGCCGGTTCTAGATATCTGATCCGCATCACTGTTACAATAAAACACATTTTAGTTAGTTCAGCCATATTACAGAGGGTTTAGATCCCTAAGTTTTGTTTCTGTATTATAGAAATTTGTGAGCAATGAATGTTATACAGGGGACTTATCAGCTGCAAAGCAGTCATTATTGCTTTCACTCGATCTTATCTTCACTATGATTGTGATCTATTACGTTCCAATAATTGATATAGATTCAAGCTTAGGAAATGTGATTACAAAACTAGAATATGTTTGAAGTTAAGTGCAAAATACGAACATAAACGACCAAAGGGTATATGATGGTCCCTGTGTCAAGTGTTACTATACCGTCAAGGTGTTCTTCTAAACCATATATGGTAGTAGCCGGGGTTTAAGAGAGATTTAAGATACGATAAACCCTTACAAAGGTTTTGCTGATTCCATAATTTCAACTAAACCCTGAACCTTACAAATGTGATTGTTGGTGAGTCGGGGTTAACGTGTTGATAATCTTAGGGCTAGTTTGGTATTGCTGTGACTTTAAAAAAAAAACTACTGCTGCTGTACTGCGAAAATAATCAGCTGTGAATTAAAATAGTTTTGTGTTTGGTAAATATTAGTTTTAAAAGTGTTGCCAAGATAAAATTTATTAATTTCTAGTGTTTTTAGTGACAGCTGCTTTCAAAAGTAACCTTCAGGTTGCTTCTAAAAGCTGCTGCCAGTAACCTGTAATTTTAAAAAAAACTGTTTTTTTTTCATTTACCAAACACTATAAAATCTAAAAATTCGGATAGAAGCTGATTTTTTTAAAAGCGAAGCTATACCAAACTAGGCCTTATTTGGGTTAGAAATGAACATGTCAAATCTGCTTGAAGTTGGTGTTGTGATAATTTTGGTATGATTGTTCCCCTCGAAGTCTTTATCAGTACTAAAAAGGTCTGTTTTAAGCTGTTAATCATGGTTATGCACTTCTAATCGAACCATGATGGAATGTTGGGCCTTATCTTCTCTAGTAAACTGCTAAACCCGGCCGGCCCGACCAAACCCACAAAGCCCAAGCACGTGTCCAATAATTCTAGGATCGGACAGAATAGAAAATTACAATCCAACGGCGCAGATTGAAGCAGATCAAAACCCTCACACGCTCGCATCAAGTAAAACCCTCACGTCTCACGAGGCTAAATTTTATATAAATAAGAGCATCGCTAACCTCTTGTCCAAAAAAAGAAAAAAAGAAAAAAAGAAAACCTCTTGTCCCTCAATTCATTCCCAAATTTCCACCGCTCTTCTTAAACCCAACCTCCCTAGGGTTTTTCAGAGCAGCCTCCACTTTTCTTTTCCTTCTTTCTTCTCCTCCAATAACCCATTCTACTACTTCCAATGGGCAAGTCAAGCAAGAAGTCTGCCACCAAGGTATGATTCGTTCCCTTCTGAACTCTCTTGTCTCTCTAACTCTATTGGCTCGTAAATTTGCTGCTGTTACTTTCATGGCTTTGGTTTTCTAATCGTTCTGTATATTGTTACAGGTTGAGGCAGCTCCTGCTGCTGTAGTTCCAGTCTCCAAGTCTGGCAAGAAAGGAGGTGTAGTCTCTTTTTTTAACTTTTTGGTTTTGGTTGCGAAGAAGTATTGGTGTTATATTTGGTTTCCTGTGTTAATTTTGGTGTTTTGTCTTGTCTTATAGGCAAGAGGGAAGCCGAGAATGAGATTGTGAAGGCAGTGAGTGCGAAGCAGAAGAGAGATGCCTTATTCTGTTATTTTTCTGAAGCTGGTGATTGGCTTGTAGTATGCAACTGCACATTGTTTTGTTGGTATTGGTTTTTTGTGAGGATGAAAATAATTGTGTTTCGAATTTCAGCTTGGAAAATAATTTATGTTATGACTCGACTTGTTTTGTGACTTAATTGTTTGGAAAAAGAAAAAAAAAAAGGGTATCCAAAATTGATGTATGTGTTGCGTTTGCTTGATTTATGTATTGCTGAAATGGCTGTGGATGATTTTAAATCTTTACTTTGAGTGTTAACTGTGATATTCTCTTTTTGAAATTGTAATTGGGTTTGCTTAGAATGTAATTGAAACACCATGATGAATAATTGATTGTTTTTCTTTTCAGCCTGCTCCCAAGACCAAAACTGTCGTTCCTCCTAAAAAGCCTGCTGTAGCTGCTAAAAAGGAAGAGTCTAGCAGTTCTGAATCCTCTTCAGATTCTGATGAAGATGAAGTGAGTGATACATCAAATTTTCTGATGCAGAGCCATGTGTGTTCACTTTGTAATATTCCTGCTGCCAAAACTGTTGTTGCTAACAATGGAAAAAAAGCCGAGTCTTCTGAAAGTTCAGAATCTTCTGAAGATGAATCTGAGGAGGATGAAGTGAGTATCCAGTATAACGATGCCTGTCTTGTAAAGTTTGTAATCATAGTTCTAAATTCAAGTTTATCTGTTTATTTCCAGGCTCCTAAAGTTAAAGCTCCCACAAAGTTGCCACAAGTTGTTGCTAAGAATGGCAAGAAGAAAGATGATTCAAGCTCCTCTGATACGGAATCAAGTGAAGATTCAGAGGATGACGACGTTAGTTGTCTTTTGAACTTTATATATTTTTGTTATTGATTAAATGATATCTTGACATGATGTTTATTAGATCTTCTTGTTGTCTCATTATTGTAGGAAACTCCTGCTAAAGTTACTGCACCTGCAAAGAAGGTGGCTGTTCCCGCTGCAAAAAAGCCAGATTCAAGCGGTTCTGAAGATAGTGATTCTGATGATGAGGTGTGTTACCTTTTGTTGGACTGCTGTATAGATATTATTTTATTTGGGTTGTATTTCTCTTTGGATACTGGTGAGATATCTTACAAAATACTCTAGGAAAAGTTTTTTAAAAATAGTATATTACTGTTAGCAGGGCACCAGTGACGACTCATCTGATGATTCAGAGGAAGAAAAGGTTTGTCTTGACAGTTAGATTACAAAATGATGATAATATTGAGTTAAAGAGTAAAATTGTACTGTTCTTTGTTTTAAGCATTAGTTGGTGGTTTCATAACCATTATATTTGTCTCTGTAGCCAAAGAATGCCAAACCTGCTACCAAAGCCTCTCAGCCTGCAGAGAGTGAAAGCAAAAGTGAAAGCGACTCTGATGAAGATGAAGATGATAAGCCACAAGCTAAAAAGGTATGCATTTTGTTTACATTGATTACTAATTTCATGTTCTATCTGATATTTTTTTTCATTTTACCTGTCTCATCTGTTGATGGCCGTGTTTTCTATATGGTTGCTCATTTAAAGATCCCTGCCAAAGCTGCTACAAAGGAAAGCAGTTCAGATGAGGATGAGGATGAGGAAAGTTTGGAAGAAGAATCTGAGGAAGATGTGAAGACTGCAAAGAAAAAGGTTTACTTTCTAATGCTGGGTAAATAAGGCATTAAATTTTGTTCACCTTTTTCAACATATTAATATTCCACATTTTGGCCAGGACTCGGACGTAGAGATGGTAGATGCTCAATCAAAATCCGAAATCAAAGCTGCAATGATCCTTTTCTCCTGTTTCATTACCTGCATTCTTGTATATTTATATCGGCGAATATTTTGTTTTGATCCTTCAAATATTACTTTGCAGCCTAAAACCCATGCTACTCCAGGGACGTCGGGTTCCAAGACTTTGTTTGCTGGAAATTTGTCGTTCAGGATTGAGCAGAACGATGTGTATGTGTCATCTCTAATCAGGACTTCAATTGACTTGGTTTTGGTGGTGTTGATCTAACACTATGATTTGTATAGGGTGTTGTTTTTCAAGAATGTTGGCCAAGTTGTAGATGTCCGGTTCGCCCGTAATGCTGAAGGAACTTTCAGGGGATTTGGGCACGTAAAATTTGCCACTGCTGAAGAAGCACAAAAGGTAGACCAGATGTCTTGATTGGTTTCAGTGGGATGTGCTAGGTTTTGTTTTTAAATGCTGGTTACTAAATCCTATTTTTGCAGGCTCTGGAGGAGTTAAATGGTTCTGATTTGTGTGGGTGTCTGGTCAGGCTTGATTTGGCTCATGAAAAGGGTGAAAGGGGTGCATACACTCCTCACAGCGGGTATGTTTATCTCTTCAACTGGTATTATGAAGCTATAATTTTTTTGTCCCATTGCTTATGTTTTTCCTTCACATTACAGCAAAGAGGGCGACTCTTACCAGAAAGGAGGACAAGGTCAATCACAGACAATATTTGTAAGAGGATTTGACACAACACAGGGGGAGGACGAGGTAAATTCTGCACCATAAACTGTAGCTCCATCTTATCTGTTTTGTGGTGTATGCATTTCTCTGAAAGTTGTCGTTGCAGATACGAAGTGCATTGCAAAGTCATTTTGGTTCTTGTGGTGAGATCACACGGGTGTCCATCCTGAAAGATTATGAAACTGGCGCCCCCAAAGGGTTTGTGCTTCTTTTATTCTTCTATTCCTGTGATGTCTCTGATTTTCCAATTGTGAGTGGTCTATTTTTTGGTTAACCATTTTCGTGTTTACCAATATCAGGATGGCTTACATGGACTTCTCAGATGCTGATGCTCTCAACAAAGCCTTTGAGCTTGATGGCTCCGATCTTGGAAATGGTTATTGTTTGAATGTCCAACCTGCCAAACCTAAAGGTCATTTTACATGTGGACGGGACCGATTTGACAGTGGCGGCCGTAGAGGTGTTCGTCGTGGTGGTCGATTTGACAGTGGCGGTCGTCATGGTGGTCGATATGACAGTGGCGGCCGTTGCGGTGGTAGTGATTCTGGTGGGAGGCGTGGAGGCAGAGGCCCTAGCCTAGCAACCCCTGGAACAGGTCAATATCATTAATATTTTTTATGTAGTGCTTCAAGTCCTTTCATTTTATTTGTAGGGGTGTGTCTACTGTTTACAGATGTTTCTCTGGCATTGTTCTCCCAATCTCCCTGATTTCGTGCTTCTGGTTTTATGTTTATATGACGTGTTCCATATTCTCATTGTTCATTTCTGTACTACTGCTGGGAAGAAAACGACCTTCAATGACGAATAGGCAATTCCCCTCTTAACATTTGGCGTATTTATCCATGTTAATTTATTTTAGATGCTTATCCATGTTTTCCATAGACCTTCAGGTATGTTTGTTACTATGGACTATCATAGCTGGGCTTAATTCGTAATGGAGTCCTACCTTACACAAGCCTAGCTTATTTTACATTAGACCAAACCCATGTTTGGTGCATTATTAGGATCCTTCACTCAAAACAAGAACACAGAATTATCAGAAAGAAGAAGACTAACGAAGCTCAAACCCAGAATTCTAAAATCGTAATTCAAACCCAGAAATTCAATCATTCAAATCCAGATTTACCAACATCATCACCACCAACAAAATTCATAAACCCATGAAATCGATTGAACCATTTGTTGTTCTGGGCATTTGAAAACCCATCTGATTTTGGGCAATTGAAAACTCATCATCACCATTAACAAATGAAGTTCTTCATCACTCGCCATCACCCTGTTTCCTCGAGCTTTGCCTTGTCGGAATGTTGAATGATTTTCGTACCAGGCATACCAATATTACTCTCAGTTGCATCTGTCTTGGAGTAAATAGATCCACCAATAAATTCAGTTGATAACCCAGCAACGATGACTCCATTTCATTCCATCTTCGGGTGAATTTGAAGGGGTGGCTCACCGGTAACTCTCCCAAGCTTTGTCACCTCGAATCTCATACTCGATTTCGGATATGGATTTAAAGAAATTCAATCTGGGTTGTAAAAATTTTACTAAGATTGGAACTTTGTGGAAGAAGAGAGAAACAAGAAGATGTGAGAGAGATGAGTGAGATGCGTTGCTTCCATAGTCCCCCCAATTTTGGGGGGTTTACGTAAGGAGCAGAGGTAGGCCCAGGGACTCCATAGCTTCATTTAAGTGAGTCCCGTATTCAGCCAAACGCTGGACTACTTTTATTTTCTTGGGTAGTCTCACGTAAACCCATGTGACAAACGTGCCCTCAACGTGATGTATAAGGCGAGTGGCATTTTTGTATTTTAGCATTTCAACTATTATAAAATATTTTTATTGGTCAGCATTATGTAGAATCTTAAGATTTGTGCTAATATTGGTTTTTAGGGGCCGCTTCTGTTGCGGACCTCTGACTTGCGGACCATTTACGGACTTTCAAAATGTGTCCGTTGGATTACATGAGCGGCCTACAGGTTGATGAGTACAACTCCTTCCCGTGTGGTCACATGCATCCGAACACAATCCACCCCCTCTCTCTCTTCAGCGCATCAGAGCTCCCAACCCACAGCTAGACCTCCTCCAACCGCACCAGCCACCACTGCTGACCTCACTCCCATGGCCAAAAGAATCGAAGAGAGAGAAAGCTAGGGTTAGGAGGAAGGAGAAAGGGAAGAGAGAGAAAGAAGGGGAGGAGCAGAGGAAGGGGCCGAGGAGGGAGTAGAGTGATCGGAAGGAGAGGAGGAGGAAGAGGAATGAGAGAGAGGATTTGCTTGCGGCGGAGGACGAGGAGGAGGAGAGGGGTTTGGGGGTTTAGGGTTGAGAAAGGAGACGCGGTGTTTGGAGGGAGTGGCGGAGGAGGGGGTGAAAGGGTAAAGTGGGTATTGGCGGGAAGTGGTGGGAGTGGTGGAGGCGAAGGTGGTGGGGGTGGTGAGGCGTTGAGGGAGAGAGAGACGGTGGGGGCGGCGGCGGCGGTGGTGGTGGTGGTGATCGGTCATTTTGGGATTTTGGTGGTGTTTGGGTTGGGAGCTCTAATGCGCTGAAGAGAGAGAGAGGGGGAGGATTGTGTTCCGATGCATGTGACCACACGGGAAGGAGTTGTACTCATCAACTTGTAGGCCGCTCATGTAATCCAACGGACATGTTTTGAAAGTCCGTAAATGGTCCGCAATTCAGAGGTCCGCAACAGAAGCGGCCCCTTGGTTTTTAAGAGGAAGTAATGTTCTTAATTTGTTCTTGTCCCCCACATCACTTTGAATAGAACGCTAGAATCACACTGGTTTTTGTCCCTATGTTCTGTGAGACCAAATGACTTAAGTGCTGACATAAGTGCCGATTAAACTCGATAAACTCATCAGAACCCGCGGTATGAATGTTTAGTAACAAAACGTTAAACAAACTGAAGAAGTGAGTTCATGTTCTCCTTCATCTTCAAATTATGTAGATCAAAGGGAGCTCTGATGCGCTGAAGAGAGAGAGAGGGGGAGGATTGTGTTCCGATGCATGTGACCACACGGGAAGGAGTTGTATTCATCAACTTGTAGGCCGCTCATGTAATCCAACGGATACGTTTTGAAAGTCGGTAAATGGTCCGCAATTCAGAGGTCCGCAACAGAAGCGGCCCCTTGGTTTTTAAGAGGAAGTAATGTTCTTAATTTGTTTTTGTCCCCCACATCACTTTGAATAGAACGCTAGAATCACACTGTTCTTCTGATGGACAGCTTCAATTGTCTGGGGTTTTTGTCCCTATATTCTATGAGACCAAATGACTTAAGTGCTGACATAAGTGCCGATTAAGCTCGATAAACTCATCAAAACCGGCGCGTATGAATGTTTAGTAACAAAACGTTAAACAAACTGAAGAAGTGAGTTCATGTTCTCCTTCAGCTTCAAATTATGTAGATCAAAGGGAATTGTTTTTACATAGCAAAGAGCCAAAGATACACTCGTTTAATGAATCCTCGCACACCATTCATACAGGAAACAGATTTAGAATTAGGAAAACTTGTCGTCGGCGGTGGCAGGGGGATCTTTTTGATCATCATGTTGAGAAACAACAATTGTAGA
Source organism: Fragaria vesca subsp. vesca (assembly GCF_000184155.1). Classification (NCBI taxonomy): domain Eukaryota; kingdom Viridiplantae; phylum Streptophyta; class Magnoliopsida; order Rosales; family Rosaceae; genus Fragaria; species Fragaria vesca. The sequence continues at coordinate 24,851,726 of NC_020495.1, read as the reverse complement.
CTCCTGAAGAATCTTGGAAGGGCAGCAATCAGGCCAGTTGTCAAATACAGTCTCACATAAACAGCAATACATGGGGAACATGATGCTTGCTAGTACCTTCACTCGTTTCACCATTCTCACCCTCACTGTAGAAGTAAGCATCCATATCCCACCCTGGTAACAAACCTTTTTCTAGGCCTGCTTTGTGTGCAGCTGTAGACTTAGCAACTGTTAAATACATTATGTAAAAATTAAAAAGACAAAAACCTAAATTAGAAATATTATGATTGCATAAGATTGATCATATAGCTTGAGCCAAAAACCTAAATCAAAATGAGCATGTCTTGTAATTCTCATCTAAGCATGCACTGCTTACGCATATTAGAAAATAAGCTCAATTTTTCGTAGGTTCGTAGATAAACATATATATATATATATATATATCCATAAAGCCTCGTCAATGTTCTCACAAAACCCTAAAACAGTAATCAAGATCATACCGTCTTCTTGAGACCAAATGCGGTTGAGCTCATCACAAAGTCCCCAAGGCCCAAGTAAGATCTCCTTTGTTATCCGTGGCCATAGCGGAGAGGATTTCGGAATAACAGGCATTATGATCCAGTGTCGGCTAATAATTTATATGTGGTGGGCTTTGTAACATTGGGCTTGGCCCTTAATGAATATCCATTTACTGTTCCAAGTAAAAAATTTCAAAGCTGCGAGAAAATAGTAAATCCCATTAAATCCCCTACCTCGTCGATTAATCCCAATTCCATCAAAATTCTCGTTTCAGAGTTCGCCTTCACTTTGCTTCAGTCTCCGGTTTCCTATAAAACCTTCCAAATTCCAGAGCCGATGGTTTTATAACTAAACCAGCAATGGAGTTTCCGTCTCCGTCTCCGTCGCCGGAGTCGAAATTTCTAGAAGACTTCGGCCAAAAGGTTGACCTCACAAGGCGAATCCGTGCGGTTCTACTCAACTATCCGGAGGGCACCACCGTGCTCAAGGAATTGATTCAGAACGCTGACGATGGTGCCACCACTGTAATTTTAAAAAATGTATGTTTTTTTTTATTACCAAACACTATTAAATTTAAAAGTTCATATACAAGTTTATTTTTCTAAAAACGAAGTTGTTTCATACTAGGTCTAAATGAGAAAACAAAAGCCAAAATCTTTAGAAAAAAAAAAAAACAAAATAATGCTTTAACTCTAGCAACTTCCTCACATTGGAGATGTTCTAACATGTTTTTTTTTTCTTCTTCTAGATTTTGAATTTCTTTTTTGATTAAATGTGCTACTGTGTTATAACACTATGAGTCGAACTCATAACATTTCACTAACATTCTAATAAGATGAGACTTATGTCACTAGATCAATTGGTGTTGGGCATAGATTTTGAATTTAGGTTTGTGTTTTAGACTTGGGGTTATAATAACTGGGTTACTGGCAGGGCCAGCCCTGAAAGATTTGAGGCCCAATGCGGGAAATTTTTTGGGGCCCCTTGTTTAATTTTTGGGTCCAATATTTTGTAAAAAATAATATATATATATATATATATATATATATTTATATTGCCGGGTCTGCTCCTCAAAAAAACTTCTCAAACAATATATTTTACACAGAGCATTGCCAGGACTGGTTCAATTACAGATGAAAAGCATAGATCCATTCTTCATTTGAAACGCTCAAATCAAATTCTGATAGGGTCGATTTGGTTGAAGTTCTTCCTGTTCAACTTGGCGTGAATCATGATGATGATCCTCGCATACAGAAAACCAAAGGGCAGATGGTTAGAGAACAAGATCACTAGATCAGATCACATCTTTCAAAATCAAAAAAGTTGTATTCACATGGAAGCAGATTGAAATGCATATAGCTAGCAAAGAAATGATTTCTGTCTTAAATCGGATATCATACTACTGACATCAAGTCGAATCCAGCCTCACTGCATGAAAACAACCAGAATCCAGCCTCACTGCATGAAAACAACCAAAACATGAGAAAAATGAACCCATTCAATTTTCAATTCTCAGATCCAGCTTTCCCTGCTTCGCGATTGCCTTCACCAAGTCACCGGAGCAAGAAACAGCAGATGGTTCCCCTCGAATCCCTTGATCACCTGCGAGGACAATTAATTAGATGAGGATCGATGGTTTCTATGAGATGGAGGAATTTTTTTGTGATAGCCAGATTGATTTTTTTTTTTTTTTCCTTTCCGATAAAGATGAGAGAAGAGAAATAAACGAAGAGGAAGAAGATAAGAGGTAAGAAAGAAGAGAGAGATGAACTCAAAAAGATGAGATAGATCTGTGAAAAGAACTAGTATGAAATATTAAACTCATAAAATAGACACCCACTAATAAGAAAAACAAGAAAGTGTTCTAAGATATTCTGTATCTTTCTAGATATTCTCTATGTGTGTCTTGGTCTTATGCCAATAGGATATGTAGTTTGACTAGATCTATGTATTCATATCCTTAGCATATTGGTATTGTGTAATTCCATATATAAATGGCTCCTATCAATAAATAAGATGATAATTCTCTTGTTATCTCTTTGTCTCTACATTTTATCCTTCATCACGTTATCATGCACTTTATTCTGACCCTAGAGCCAATAGCCCACCATTTATTTTTTTCAAACCCTAAAATCGGGTAGCCTTGTTTTTCCCGATTTCTGACCAAAATTTCGACTTTCCTCCACCGGAATTTTATATCCCCAGAAAGCTCTCTCTGTCCCGGATCCAACGCCGCCGGCCTCACCCTGAGAACCGGCCGGAAAGTCTCCTTCTATTGCGTCTTGGGGCTATGCAATATTTGCATGCAGCTTTACTATTCATCTACGACCCACCATCATTGAATTTTGTTGTACTACAGCTGGTGACTGTGTACCAAGATTGACACGAAATTGCAATCCTTGAGCTCGGCAGGATTGAAACGAATCTCCAATCCTTGAGCTCGGCTAGATGTTATTTTTAGGTGCCAAATCGCATTGCCACTGCGTACAATGATGGGTCATTTGAGATGAATAAATTTAGGTTGGATATAAACCTCCACCTATAATCCGCATATGTAGAAACCTTGTCAGGCGATCTGATTCACCGCTAAATTGCGGATTGTCACTTTGATGAGACAATGTTCCCGCCGTTAGGGGGAGATAAGAACACAAGTGTTCAAGTGGAACGACGTGAATTGTCATGGTTTGTCCCCACTAAGTCTCATCTTGATCCCAAATGCTTAAAGTGTTAAAGTGACGAGATCACATGCTGCAAATATGTCTGCAATGATTGATGTCCTACAAAAGGACATGGCGCGACCAAAAGGTGTTGGTCTTGACGCCATCACCATGGATGGTGAAATGGTGACGCCATATAGTGGCAAAATTGGTGTCACAAGGCCGTGTGACTCCCTAAAAAGAGGGAGGCCCTTAGGTTCGATACTTTCTCGCACTAGGATGAAAGCGAGCTTGGCACAACTTGATCCATTGATCAGTGATACTCAAATCCGTCTCATGAAGTCTGAATTGTGATTATCGTTGGGGGACGCCTCAATGTAAAATCCAATCCATATAGAGATCTCTACAAGTATTACACTAGTGTACATGAGGACGTGAGATAATGAGTCTACTATCGAACCACCCTTCGTTGATGGATATCAACTTAGTTGATTGGCCTAGTGGAAAGATGCGATCCAACATTAACAAAGAGATAGGTCCTTGGGCAGGTGATGCCGACATCGCAAGCTAAACCCTATCAACTATGCCTTTGTTAGATAGCGTAGTGAGAATAAGTGCTTAGACTCACCTTATGGCGGAAGGTCTCTCACTAACACGCACTGAGATCAACTACGATGAGATATGCTCTCGTAATGGATGTCATTGAACTCCACTACTTTGTCAATTTGGTAGTTTCCGAATAACTGAACATGCAGCCTATGAATGTGGTCATAATAACATCTCTATGGGATCAGAGATACACATGAAGATCTTAAACGAACTTCATTCATCCGAATCAAGTGGCTCCAAACCACAGGAGCACGCGTTTGCTAAATGTATTGAAACGCACATGGACTCTACTTGATTTGGAAGGGATATAGTGAATTATACCTTTGCGTGTTTATTCCGGATTTACATGGACTCTTGATGAATCAAGAGATTTCAATATGTATCAACATCCAAAGAAAAAGATCTTGGGAAGACACGGTCTCGATAAGACACTCGATGACTGTATTGACGATGATTTTCCATCAATCGGCTTAGACACTTTATAACTAGTGAGGCCTACATATACTCCCATGATTAGTCAAAGTCTTTACTCTAAATTGAGATCCGTTGTTTTGTCTAAAGCAAGATGACAAATATGTGTTAAGAGATGGAGTTCCCATCTAAGTACAACAAGACGCATCAATGTACTCAACACAAGACGACAGACTTGATATCTCATTCGTTATGAAAAGTTGTAAAGCTAAGTGTAGCTATGCGCCCACGCAACGCCAATGTAATGGCAGTAACTCCTTTTTCAATACTTAATGGTATGAAAGGTTGAAACTTATTCTATCCCTACATAAGAAAGACACATCAAAAGCGAAATCAGAATCTGTCAAGTTTTGTAGGTCAACTTCCACGGGACCTATAGAAAATCTCACTCACTGGAAAATGGTGAAATTGTTACCATTGGAAAGGTCTATGTGTCTACTTTCCAGGGACACCAACCATTTGATCATACCTATCATATTGAGTGAGTTATGGCCGTTTTCGTAAAGTAGGACGAATCTGTCCGAGAATCTGATTTTGGCAAAACAGTCAACTTCGACGGGATTTTGTGAACAGATCCTGATGAAACAGAATGTGTGTAATATACGGTTGCAAAGCTAAATGAGTCTAGTTTCCAAAACCGTTTACGGTTCGTTCATATGTATTTCCTAGAGGAAGTTACGACTGTTCTAGTAATTGAAGGTCATGCTGCGCGGAAATCTGATTTCCTGCACGAACTTATGTTTTGAGTTCACAAGCGGCCTTCTCCTCAAGATCTAAGTGTAAAAGATCATTTGAGGACAATACGGCATGATTTAGTTAATCATTGCCCAATGCCACATTTGAAGACATGTTTAAAAGCATTGACATGCTAAGTTATTGAAACTTCCGTGATTAGTAAGAATCAGGAAGAGCCCTATGATTGATGTAAAGATCAGGGGGAGGTACGAACTTCAGGGGGAGTCTAGCACATACATACATGTCACTATCAAATGTGAAGAGTGCGTTGTACTCTTTTTCTCCTACGATCAAGGTTCAGTATGAATAATATTCTGTCAAAATGGATTCCAGAATCTGAGAGGAGTAGAGCCTTGGCTCTGGTTTACAGTGGGATGTACATTGGTTCAGTTACTGGCTTTGCATTTTCACCTTTTTTAATACACCAGTTTGGATGGCCATCAGTCTTTTACTCCTTCGGTTCCCTAGGGACAGTCTGGTTTGCTGTTTGGCTAAGTAAGGTGATAGAACTTTGCAGACAATTAGTAATCGATTTTCTTATTTACTTATGATGCATGAACATATTATGTATGTATGAGTAAACCTTTAATTTGTTTGGGTGATGTTATGTAGGCATACAGTTCACCTGCTGAGGATCCTAAGCTGAGACCTGAAGAGAAGAAGCTAATTCTTGCTGGTAATGTGTCTAAGGAACGCGTAAAAGTGATTCCTTGGGGACAAATTTTGTCCAAAGCACTTGTTTGGGCCCTGATAGTTTCTCACTTCTGTCACAACTGGGGAACATTTATTCTTCTTACATGGATGCCAACATACTATATGTGGGGTTTTTGTGACTTGACGAGGTTTTTGACGAGGCAACAGATCAGCACCATCGGCATATCAGCGCGCGGCACAAGGGAGAGTGTTCTAGGATATTCTGTATCTTTCTAGATATTCTCTATGTGTGCCTTGGCCTTATGCCAATAGGATATGTAGTTTGACTAGATCTATGTATTCATATCCTTACCATATTGGTATTGTGTAATTCATTATATAAAGGGCTCATATCAATGAATAAGATGATGATTCTCTTGCTATCTCTTTATCTCTACACTTTATCCTTCATCAGAAAGTGTATAATTTTACAAAAGCTCGGGCCCTCCAGTGAACCTTTTTGAATGAAAGTACATAATATTATCAAATTTGTATCGAGACAAATATGGGTGTCGCTCCTATTTGTTGTCGTGTTTCCGGCCCTGCCATGTGCCCCACTTTTCCTCTTTTATCATGGGCCCTGTGCAGCCACTGCACAAGGCCGGCCCTGGTTACTGGGATTATTATGAAATCCTTATTTCATTTCATTTTCTTGCTGCACAAGGCTGCCCTGGTTACTGGGATTATTATGAAATCCTTATTTCATTTCATTTTCTCAACCAATGAAGTCCCAAAAAAGACCGATCATCCCTTGTGGTTGATAGTCCTGAGACCCCTTTATCTTTAAGCAAAGACAGAGAGCTGACCAAAAAGAAAAAGATAGACAGAGTTACAGACACAGTCCCGTCTCCTAGTCACTAACACCAATGCTCGCTTCAGTTCACCATCTTCCTGCATTTGCAAGCTCTCTTCTCTTTCCTATTAGATGGTTTTCAGAATCCTATTAAAGCCATCTAAACTTAAGTTTGGATCTTATTTCATAAATAGACAAACACACATGCATATATTCAAGAACACTTAATACATTCTGTATACTTAAGTTATCCTAGATGAACTAGGAACATACCTTCGTTGGATCTCCAATCTGCCTTGACTGCTATCTTCGATGATGACACCATTGTGATAGACTTCTGGGTTGGCTGCGCACAGAAACAAGAGATGGATGCAGGTCTTCTGTGTCTCTGTATCAAGCAGCACTATGGGAATGCCAAAACTCAATGCCAAACGATAAAAAACACAGGGACTTAGCCTCCTTTATATAGTGATCACAAAACCGGATTCAATCCCATAACCAAATCCTTATTGTACTCAATGTTAACAACTGCATAGGCATAATCCTATCACAATACTAATTCGAATTGCATTCAGGTTAAATGCAATGAACCTCTATGTAATCCAACTGATATAAAACTTGGATTACTTCTCTGAAACTGAGTTAAAAACTTAAGCTTCTTGTTATTCAATCCATGTTCAATATGAAACTGACCATAATATTTGACAGATGTGTTTAAGTCCAAATCAGTTCCAACAATCTCCCACTTGGACTAACACTATCTGCAAACTAATCAATGAACATTTCAATGTAAAAACAATAACTAAAGAGCGCGCTGAAGCAAAAGAAAACTCATAATTCATTCAGCTTTGTCAATATGCAGCATCTGCTGCAGAACCAAGAACCATAGAAGATAAAAATAATCAACATGGCTAGAGATCACATACAACAAACACTACACTTATATAAGCTCATGAGTGATAGGGTGAGAATTTTTGACTTGTATATCTCCCTGAGATGTCAAAACTCACAGTCCAAAAACTTAATGATTTCAAAACTTCATAAAATCCTGTAGCAGCAAAATACCAGAATACTGGACTAAAAATGGTAACTGCTTACTGAAATGACATTATGTTATATATATGTATAAATTATCAACTAGTTCAGTCACAACACACAACTAAATTTCAAAAATAATCAACATCTTGTATCTGAAAATTTCTCGAGACTTTATTGATCACTGAAAAATGAATTACAAGAGCTTGTGTGAATTGAAAATTACATCTGGAAAAAACACCCTAATACAAATCACTATAAAAAATAAAAACTGTAAACCAAGATGAGCTACTGCAAACTCCCACTGAACTCAAGCACTTAAGTTTGGAAGAATTCCCATATTCTGAACATGCTTCTGAAAACTCGAAATAGAAAGAGCTTTTGTAAACGGATCAGCTAACTGAGACTCAGTGTCTATATCTAAAACTTCAATCTCACCAAACTTCACTCTTTGTCTAACACTATAGTACTTCAAACAGATATGCTTAGAATTATTAGATCTTTTACTGTTTTTACTGAAAAACACTGCAGCCTCATTGTCACAATAAATTTTCATTGCATCTGAAACAATATGGCTCAACACTTTAGTATAAAGCAAGAAATTTCTAATTCACAGTCCTTGACAGACTCCTTCATATACAACAATAAACTCAGCCTGCATTGTGGATGTCGAAATTAACTTTTGTTTTTCAGTTTTCCAAGCTACAGCACCTCCAGCTAGCATAAATACATAACCTGAGGTGGACTTATTCGAATTAGGAAAATTACCAGCAAAATCTGAATCTGTATAACCTATTAATTCAAGCTTATCAACTTTTCTATAGATCAACATGTGAGATTTAGTCTTCTGCAAATATCTAAGAACCTTTTTCCCTGCAACCCAATGTTCTTGAGTAGGTGCAGATTGAAACCTGGACAAAATTCCTACTGAAAATGCTAAGTCTGCTCTAGTGCAAAGCTGTGCATACATAAGGCTACCAACGAGTTGTGCATATGGTTTGCTTTCCATAGGAGTCATCTTCCCCCCATTTTTAGAAATTTTGGACAATTTGTCACCTTTTGACATAGGGGCATCACTTGTGTTACAAGTTTCCATATGAAATCTCTTCAAAACTTTATGAATATAGTTTTGCTGAGATAAGCCTAAAACCCCCAGTTTTCTATCCCTCTTAATTTCAATTCCCAAAACAAAAGAAGCCTCACCTAAGTCTTTCATATCAAAATTACTGGAAAGAAAAGACTTAGTTTCATTTAGCAATTTGACACTGCTACTAGCTAAAAGAATATCATTGACATACAATATCAAGAAAATAAATCCATGCTTTGTATGCTTAATGTATACACATTCATCAACTATGTTTTCTGTAAAGCCAAAAGAGGTCACAACTGAATCGAATTTTTTGTACCATTGTCTTGAGGCCTGTTTTAAACCATAGATTGAGTTTGTACCATTGTCTTGAGGCCTGTTTTAAACCATAGATTGATTTCTTAAGTCTGCATACATGATCTTCTTTTCCTGGTTTCACAAAACCCTCAGGCTGCTTCATATAGATAACTTCTTCTAATTCTCCATTTAAAATCGCAGTTTTAACATCCATTTGATGAAGTTCCATATCATAATGTGCCACAAGTGCCATTATAATTCTAAATGAATCTTTAGTGGATACAGGAGAGAAAGTTTCATTATAATCTATGCCTTCTTGCTGTGTAAACCCTTAGCTACCAACCTAGCTTTGTGTCTTTCTACATTACCATTTGCATCTCTTTTTGTCTTATAAACCCACTTACAACCTATTGCTTTATGGTTAGGGTCTGGTTTCACTAAATCCCAAACTTGGTTCTTAGACATAGAGTCTAGTTCTTCCTGCATAGCTACGTTCCATTTTTCTATCTCATCTGAATTTTGAGCTTCCTTAAAACTTAATGGATCATCATCTTCTGCGAGTACATCCTGTTCTTGCAGATAAACATAGTAGTCACTGTTTTCACCATAAACAGGTTTTCTTGGTCTGTCTGATCTTCTTAATGGAGGTTGTACTAAATCCTGAGGTTCTAAATCCTGAGGTACTAAATTTTGAGGTTAAGCTTGGTCTGGATTTACTTGAGGCTCTAAAAATTCTTCTGCATTATTAATGTTAGGCTCAGGAGCTACAGCTCCTGCATTATTGTTATTTTGATTTTGAATGAATGCATTAGTCATTACTGTGTCTGAAACTAAAGGTAGAGTGTTTATTAAATCCTCATTCTCAACAATTTCATTAAATTCTAAGGATAAATCCTCAAAATCCGAATTACTAAATGCTTCATCCAGAAATTTTGCACTGCTGGTTTCCATAATTCTTGTCGAGCTATGAGGTGTATAAAACCTGTAGCCTTTAGATTTTTCACAGTAACCAATAAAATTACAGCTAACAGTTTTAGGACCTAATTTTTCAGTTAACTCATCAGTAATTTTTGCCTCAGCTTTACATCCCCACACATGGCAGTGATGCAAACTAGGCTGCCTACCACACCATAACTCAAATGGTGTCTTTTCTACAGCTTTTGAGGGTGCTCTATTGCAAAGATAATTTGCAGTCTTAAGTGCTTCACCCCACAAAAATATAGGTAAGCCTGAAGTACACACCATAGATCTAACCATATTAAGCAAGGTTCTATTCTTTCTTTCTGCTACACCGTTTTGGGATGGATTATATGGGGTGCTATACTGTGCCTTTATGCCATGTTCTTGCAGAAACATTGCAAATGGTCCCTTTTGCTGGCCTGCATCAGTATGCCTCCCATAAAACTCACCCCCTCTATCAGATCTTACACACTTAATTTTCATCTCTAATTACAATTCAACTTCAGTTTTATAAATTTTGAATGCCTGCAATGCTTGAGATTTTTTTGAAAGGAAGTAAATGTAGCAGTACCTTGAGTAATCATCTATGAATGTAATGAAATAAAAATTCCCACATATGGTCTTATGCTTAAAAGGTCCACAGATATCAGTATGTATAAGTTCTAAAAGCTTATGACATCTTGTTGCTGTAAGTTTTCTGGTTTTCGTCAACTTTCCTTTAAAACATTCAACACAATCATTCAAATCATCATAACACAGAGCAGGCAATACATTAAGTTTCTCAAGTGTTTTAAGTCTAGTTTTTGATATATGGCCTAATCTTCGATGCCAAAGGTTTGCAGACTTATTATTGAATAAAACTCTCTTAACTCCAACAACATTGTTATCAGTATTGGTTCCTGCATTATTTTCTATAGTTAATATCTCATTCTTAACAGTAGAACAATCAAGTCTAAGATATTTATTCGAGAATGAACCAGATCCAATGTAAGCTGAATTCTGAAAAAGTTTTATTCCTTTATAATCGATAAAAAGACTACAACCATTGTCAACTAAAAGAGCCACTGAAATTAAATTTCGCCTCAAGGAGGGGATGTAATAGACATCACTAAGAACTAAAAAATTGCCTTGTCCTAACTCAATCCTCAAGCATCCTATAGCCTTTACTGAAACTCTTTGGCCGTTTCCCACACACACATTCTGTTCATTTGTCCTTGGAGCCCTCCTCCTTATTAAACCCTTTCTTTATCATCCAAGCTTTAAACCCCGGACACTCCTTCATGTGCCCGATCTTTTTACAGAAGAAGCACTTATACTTAAAAGATTTGTCACTCTTGGTTTCTGCAGGTTTCCCAGATACCTTAAAATTGATGGTTTGCTTAACCTTGTTCTTATTCTTCTTCTTCCACTTGGGCTTTTCCACCAAGTTGACTGCAGTGGATGGTCCAGCCTCATTGCGGATCCTATTCTCCTCATCCACACACTTTTGTAGGTAGTCCTGAGATTACTGAATGAGGCTGGGAGAGAATACAGGGCTTCATGCACAATTTGTGCATCTGAAACTCCCATCCTCAAGTCTCTGAGCTTCCCATTCAACAACACCTTATGCATGATGTGCTCCCTAACACTGCCATTTCCATCATACTTAAGCTCATGGAATTCCTTATGCAGTCTAGCACCTTCAGCCTTCTCACTTTCCTCAAACTTTTCTGCAATTGCAGCCATATAATCTATGGCATCTTCAGGCTCCTCCACAGACCCTCTCACAATCTCAGACATGGTCCTCCTAAGTACGTTTTTGGCCATCTTATTGGTTCTAAACCACTCATGGTAATGCCACGAGTCATCAGCTGAGCTATATTGATCTAACTCTCCTTCAGGTTTAGGATTTAGCAAACAATAGTCTATGTTTTGATGCATTGCCATGTAAAATTCTACATCATCACGCCACTTCCTATAGTTGTTTCCATTCAGCTCTACAACTTCACCAATAGACGCCAAATTTCCTAGCAGGGAGAAAGAAAATTTGTTTTAGTATTTTTTTTTTTTCTTATGTGTTGT
>NC_020495.1:24819423-24839810 GCF_000184155.1 Fragaria vesca subsp. vesca | reverse complement strand
ATATATATATATATATATTATACATCCCATATACTTCAAAAAACCAATGCCTTTGTGACATATAATTTCTATAAAATCTATAGTTTCTTAATTGATACACCATATATAACAAGAATTTGTTATTTAATGAACACAGTCTAAGTCTTTAGACTAAGAAAAGTTTCAAAAAATCTTGATAAGTTCCTGCACATACATGTATCACTGCATACATTACAAAACAAAAACTCAGAAACTCCTTTAGGAGCCAAAATAAGCCAAGCTTTACAATGCTGCACAATTTTAGTGTTGTTCTTAATGATTTCTTAATCTGTTACTTAATAGCTTAGCATACTTTGTGTAAGACATAACCATGACCAGAAGCTTAATTCAAAACACCTTTTTAGATATTATGATCATGTTATAGATTTCGAAATAAAATTGGAGATCATTCAATCATCAATAACATATCATCAGACATAACATCATAGCAGAAATAAGCTCTATCCATCCTCCTTCACTAACACACGTCAACCACAAACAATTCATGCATCGAATTATATCTATTTATGCTCGCACTTCTCCATATGAACATCCACAAATGCAGAATTTGTAATCAACAAGAATCAGTTTCAGAGAACTTACCTTAGCCTCTGCATCAACACAGCACCAATTTAACAAGACATGCTTTTAAAACTTAAAGCGGAAGAAACCCAGCCCTTTTCTGAAAATCGTTTTGTCTGAAGCAGGGAGAAACCAAATCCCTAAAACTCTCTTTCCCTTTCTCATCCCCAAAGCCACGAACAGAAGAAAAACTAAAGCAACAACTTGTAATTTTAATTCATTCTTTATCTTGGGGTTTCTTTATGGGCCTTGGGTTTGAAACATATGGATTAGGGCCTTATCTAAATGGATTGAGCATGCTTTTAGGCCTGTTGATTTAGTTTTGGTTTTCCAGAAAATAGTTTTTGAAAAAACTCTTGTTCTTGCTCCATACTGAAACATGTGATTTGTATATTTTGAAAAAACATGTAGCTCTGATACCATTATTAGATGGTTTTCAGAATCCTATTAAAGCCATCTAAACTTAAGTTTGGATCTTATTTCATAAATAGACAAACACACATGCATATATTCAAGAACACTTAATACATTCTGTATACTTAAGTTATCCTAGATGAACTAGGAACATACCTTCGTTGGATCTCCAATCTGCCTTGACTGCTATATTCGATGATGACACCATTGTGATAGACTTCTGGGTTGGCTGCGCACAGAAACAAGAGATGGATGCAGGTCTTCTGTGTCTCTGTATCAAGCAGCACTATGGGAATGCCAAAACTCAATGCCAAACGATAAAAAACACAGGGACTTAGCCTCCTTTATATAGTGATCACAAAACCGGATTCAATCCCATAACCAAATCCTTATTGTACTCAATGTTAACAACTGCATAGGCATAATCCTATCACAATACTAATTCGAATTGCATTCAGGTTAAATGCAATGAACCTCTATGTAATCCAACTGATATACAACTTGGATTACTTCTCTGAAACTGAGTTAAAAACTTAAGCTTCTTGTTATTCAATCCATGTTCAATATGAAACTGACCATAATGTTTGACAGATGTGTTTAAGTCCAAATCAGTTCCAACATTTCCCTCCTCACATGGTCCGCCCTCCCCGCCCTCCTCCCATCTTCTTTTTCTTCATTTCCTTCATTAAGCTGTACCCATTGCTATTATTCAACCTCTGTTTGATCATCTTCAGGGTATCCTAGTCCAAGAAGGCAGTCTCCACCAACTGGGTTGGACTTGAACAGAGCTGTGATCAAACTGAAGTCGAGCTCGATAAATGCGCTACGAGCCTTAAATCAGAATCCAGATAACTAGGAATCCAACGGTGCCTGTTGAATGGGATCATAGGGGTTTCTCTAATAGTGTGATTCAGTTTGGTGGTTGGCTGATAGATAGAGACGGTAGAGAGACGGGAGTGAGGGAGCGAAGGCTTCAAGAGCCGACCCGATACCCGAGACAACACTCGAACTTGTCTGTCTGGCATTATTGGGGAAGCTTCTTACCTATTTCCTTTTGCTCTTTTTTCCATTTTTACTTGCAAGCCCAGGTCAAATCTTGTCTGTCTGGCTTTATTTTTGATTTTTTTGCACGTTTCTTGCTACATTCAAAGGATTCGTACAATTTCAGGTGCCAATTTATGGTAACTTGATACTAGGCCAGCTCGAATTGAAGAAAAGGAAAGACCATCTCCAAATGTGATGTAAATTTCTCTCAAATGGAGGTAGAATTTGTGGTTCAAGTTTTCATCTTGAAAACAAAGGAAGTAAGAATTTGAATGGGACATATTCCAACTCACTGTAATAGTGTAATATATGTTTTCTATTCCTTACTCATATTTCCTAACTATTTTCTTTTTCTTAATTAAATTTTCATACTATAAAATATTCTTCTTACACCATATACATCATTAAGATCGAAATATAATCAGACCAAAACATATGAGCAAAATCTCAAAATTAGAGTTCGAGTAGCAATCAAAAAGATTTCTATATTAAAACGATTCCAACTAGGGATATAATAGTGTAATTACTGAATATTAGATACGTAGACTTTCTCATATCTTGTTTTTAACACACGACATAAATATTGCATTAAAAGAAATACTAACTATGCACTAGGATAAGATCGACTAACTTTATATCTCAAGCATCTCTCTTCTAAGAATGTGCTCCATGCTCTAGGTTTAGAACCTTTTGTCGCCGTCCTCTCTCTTTATCGTCCAACTGTGCCACGACGTTGGTGTAGGCTTTTGGCCTCATCGACATGCATCGAGTGCAAACATACTAATTATTGTCGTGTGATCGGAGGATGGGGCAGAGTGGGTCTAAGCGAGCTGGATGTCGGTCTATGGTGATGGATGCACGAGGATGGGGTGAGTGGCAGATGAAAGAGGCTGGTTGTGTGGCCACAGTCAAGTTTGACCACCTTGCAGCAACGTCGTTGTCCCTTGATGGTAGGTATGGGGAGGGGTGATGACTGGTGCTCGAGATATGGTGTTGTTCATCAAAGTTGATTTCAGGCATAGGTCATTGAAAATGTAACCGAGAGTGACGAAGATACCTATTGAATTTGAAAGCTGGTAAAGTCACTGAAAAAAGAATAAGATTAAAATTGACTAACACACTCTATATTGCAAGAACCTCTATAACATTATTAGAAAAAAAAGAAATTACCTAACCAATTTTGTTTTGTTTTTTTTACAATGAATCATTCTCATTGTTTTGTGAGAGTTTGTTTAAAAATACAAATTTGTCAACCACCCTTATTTGCCCACCAAAGTGTTAACCGTCTTAGGCTATTGATACATGTTTCTTTAAATGGTTTAAGTCATGTGTCAATAGATTAAGAAGATGGATATTTTGGTGGGCAAAATAAAGATGATCGGTAAATTTGTATCCGTTTATGTAAATCCGGAGAAAGATCACCGGGATAGCTAGAGCACGGTTTACAAACATTTATTAAACGCAAATTGGTACAAAAAGCGAGCGCTGCGACGTCGTTTGGCATTTAACAGGTAATTGCAAACACTCCGGTCCACAATGTCAATCTACACCTACTTCACTCACTTCTAATATAATTCTGTTCTTTTCATTCCACCAACTAGTGCACTAATGAGAAGATATCATTCTTTACATCTATTGCAAGCTATGATTATGCATATCAATTAGGAGAGAATTATGGCTTATCCGGCGCGACCCGTCATGTTGGGCCTCAGTTGAAGCCCATGATGCTATTAGTGTTACCGGGCCTTCCCACAGTTCCTTGCACTGTTCGAACAGTTTTGGGCTCGGGCTTAGATTCGTCGATTACTTATGTCCTTTCTCTCGCCATCTCCTAAACATTCGAGAGTGATCTCCCTTCTTTTTCTTCTTCGGCAAATGTTGTGTTTTCTCTCTTTTTGGCTTTACACTTTCTATTGCTGGGCTCACACTTCTAGATGTATTCGAGATCGATCTTGAGACTTTTTCCTTTTCCTCCGCTCTCTCTGGCTTTTCGTTTGGCTGTTGAGTGATCGAACTCGGCTCTCTCCACAACAAGTAAATGGTCCCTTCACGGCTTCACTATCTATTGGGTTGGGGTTTTGGCTTTTGTCTCTCTTTGAGTTTTCTCTCTTCATTTTTTGGTTTGATCCCTTCTTTCTTTAGAATTTCACTCTTTTGGGTTCTGGGTTTGTGCTTTTCTTGGGTGCATGTGGGTTTAATCAATTTGATCTTTTCGTTGTCAATTGATTAAATCTAATGGGGTAGTTCTGATTGCAGTTATCCTGATTTTGACTTTGGCGATAAGCTGATTTTAGAAATTAAACATACCCAAGCCGGATGGAATTTGTATAATTTTAAGCCTTCGTGATGTAGAACGAGAATGGGCCAAACTTAGACAGAAAAAAATAAAAGTAAGGAAGCGGCGAATAATCAGAAAGAATGATTTAAAGATCGGTAACTCTCGTATCATGAGGTTGCTAGCCGCTGGAATATTCAAGAAGATGTTGTTTTGGACTTTTCGGGTTTGTCGTGCAAAATCTGTTAAATCTAATTTGCAGTATCTTTTGGCCAGAATGTCCGTTTGAGATGCATGATACCTTTTCGGAATGGGATTGACGAGATCTACAAGACTCACTTTAGTGAGCCGTGTCAGATATAGGCCAAAAGATATCATTTTGTTAATCCGATTCGGCATTCAATATTATTTTAGGTTTTCTAGTTTATTTTGGATTTGGTTTTCTTTTAATCCTTGGGCTTTTAGGCTTTGTTGTTAGTTGCCCTAGGATTTATTTGCTCCTATATAAGGAGCCTTTATCAGTTGTAGACAAAAAAACCTTTTGATATTAATAAAAACTTTTGAGTTTATCTCAATTCCCTGGTGGATTCCAGATTTCTCTCGTGGATTCGAGAAAACCATTTCCGCTGCATCACTTCGATAAGGTACTGATCGATACTCTATTTCCTCAAAATCACCAATGTCACGGTATATTAGATTTATGAATTTTTCTACTTGATTTAGTTAGATTTCTGATCAATATAGTTTTCTTATCAATAATGAAGTGGAAGAGAATAAAGTAAGGTGTTAATCAGTGCAGGTTAGTTTTCAACTCATAAATCCCAGAGGTTAGAAAAAATCATTTGTTTTCTGATCAGTCGTGTAGTTGAAGGCTGATCAATATAGTCTTCAAGTTCAGATTAGCTTTATACTCATAAAATAAAGTAACCTTAGCCTTAATCTTCTTGATTTAATTTTCATTTTTGTGTGCTATTGCATGCAATTTAAAAGAGATACGATTGCTTAATAGTGTTGTTATTTACAGTTTTCTGATACGGTACTATGCTTGAAGGGTGTAAAATCATTGGGTCATATCTTGGAAAACATGATCAACCTGATCTGCTTTTGGAATTTAAAAACTGTGATGGAATTTATTTTGCTATTTGCATTTGAGAAATTCAAAGGGATGATATGCATTGATTATGTAATTACAGGTTGAGAACTATGCAATCATTAATCATGCAGTGGAGTGATTGGAATGCCAATCCTGAGGTGTAAAGGTATGTTTATTTGAAACTTCTGAATTCTCTTTGTTCAGTGTTCAAATGCACTACAAATATCCTTAGGTCAACCTAATAGCTGTAGACAATTTTTAGGGGAAGTTAAATAGGATTTAATGTCAACTCCGAATTGTGATTGGGTTTTAATTGCCTATCTTCGGTTCTATTTTTTCTTATTGTTTCTGTACAATTGTATTCCCAGAAATTTCTCAAATTGTGGGTATTCACATTACATGATGATTCCTGAGAAAATTGGTTCTGATGATGTCACTGACCATTTCTAATGTAAGTATGATGTGCCATATTTGAAGTGAAGAACTTGGAGAACAAGGAAATGAAAATAAACATGTCGTGGCCTATATTAGATACAACATTTCCATACTTCTCTCATCTGTGGTTTGCATGGGATATTTTCAGCGTCCAAAATATTTTTATTAGTACATATAAAAGATGTTCTGTTTCCATATTGAAATTGACCTCAGAGTCTGGATCTTATATACAAAGCAACATCCAATAGCATTTTAGGCTGAATCATTGATTCAGAAGAATCTCAACACTAGGATTTCTTGAGGCTGGTAAGAAGAGCTGGCATAACATTTTTTTCCTTGACCATTAAGTAGAAAATACCACCCTTTTGGCTATCAACATTTTTTAGGAATTTCTTTTGGTAAACATTTGTTATTTGAAGAGACTATGAATTTACCTCATAGATTACCTGATATCATAAGCACCTTTAGGCTGACTGATATTATATTTGCAGTGTTGGTCTTTTCTAATATTCAAGTCAGGTTCAAGAAATACTTGAAGATGAGGGTTTTTAATGAAGGGCTGCCCTTGGAGAAGCTTATGTGCTACTTGCATTTGGGGTAATGAGCTAAGCTAGCTATTGATTACAAATCACTTTCGATAACACCTTGACCGTTATGATTGATCGTTAGCTTCCAATATGAAAAGGTGGCTTTACAATTACAAGTTATATCATATGCATCAGAATCTTTGCCTCAGCATTTTCCACATTGTCAATCCTCTGGACATAATTTTCAGATTACTTTAGGAGAGTGCCTTTAAACTATCCTGCATCTTTTTTTGTATGCAACTTCGCTACGTTTCATGTTTTACTCATACAATTTCATTTGTTTGTAACGAATGACGGTATTCAGGGATCTGTAAATGAAGCACACTATAAAACATTTTTATGTTAGAACCTCCAAGGAGTCATGAAGAAAAAGGGATTGTATGACTGACTGACTGTTGCAAACAGCTGTTCAAATCAACCCAGGTAATCCATCTACTCACAAACTTTATGAAAAAGTAGTTTATTTCCTACTCTCATCTTTGTATTTTACTGATTTAAAAAAAAAAAAACAACAATGTCTATCTGTTCTTCAGAAAATGCTTAGGAGTATACCCAAATAGAAAATTTGAAAATCATGCGATTTTGTTTTCAAATTTATGGTAAAGAAATGATATATATGACCCATATGGGTATGCGCTTTAGTGAGACCAACCTGGATTACTAGTAACCCTTTCGTTATTTCCAAATAAATGGAATAACTAATATCCAGTTTTTTTTTTGTTTTTTTTTTATGAGTTTGAGATACAATGAACTGTAAGGCTGTTGTGTTCCATACATTCCAGTTTCAACTGTATCAATATTTCTGCAATGAAACATATGCTCAAGGGATAGGTCATGCAACAGTATGGGGCTATTGGTGTGGAGTATATTTTGCTCTTTTTAGTTCCCATTATTAATGCTAGAAGTCGGATATGCAGGTTCATCTATACATAATGGAAGGGACATTCTCTTACAGGTAAATTTGACAATCCTCATAGGTGCTTAGTCATGTTTTAGGATTAGTAAATTAGTTCGCATTTGAATGTATGAAACACTATCATACCTGGATTACTGATTTGCACTAGCTATGATTTGTTGCAAGTTATGCAATTTGCTAGGGTTGCTAAGACACAGAGCTGGTTTTCAATAGTAGTTATATTACTTGGTCAAAACTGAATTTTCTGCATCGTATATGGCTTTTCATTTCAGGTATTAAACCGCAACTTCTGTTTGGCTCAAGTGCATATAGAAACAGCTACAGAGCTGCCTGTATGTAAATTGTGTACTCTTATCGTTACATTTTTTAACCAACAATTGCTGAAATCATATATATGGAATTTCAGTTTTCTGTATTACCGTCTGAGTTTTCTGTATATTGCACGCTCTCCAATACATCTACCAAAACCCTGGTTTGGTACTATTGATTCTAAGATAATATTTCTCGATGATGGAAGAAAGCCAGAAGAAAAATGCTCTCAATTCCCGCAGCAACGTGTGGGCACATTTTAGCCATGGTGGTTGTCGATGTCGCACATCAACCGGAAGAATCTGGAAGTGCTGCGTGCGATGTAGACAGCCTTCTTACGACCTGAACGTTGCACGTCAGCTTCCCCAGAAAAATGTTGCTCTATGCGACGAGGACCCCGATGCGGTCGCTTATAAGCATGCGTGAATGCACCATTCGCCACCTTTGCATCATGAAAAAGCAGACGGTAGGCGTGGAAATCTACCTTGTGTGCCACGACATGGCACGCCTCGAGGTCGTTATCATATAGATCTCGTCCACTCACCCTAAGAGAAAATTAGAAAGTTCAATTAGCTAAACCAATCTTATAGTCTGATGTACTGTTCTAATTAATATGTTATGGAAAGTTGGTGTGAGTATATAAAAGTGACGCCAGACGTCATGTAACAAGTCTATTGTTTCCTTCTCGCCCCAAACAGGGTCCTTCCCAAGCTCGTACATCAGAAATAAGGATCTCTTCTCAATAGCGTCATCAGGATACCTATAGTAGAGATCCAAAGGATGGAGAGACAGCTTCCAGTTTTTTTTTTCATCAATATGGATGACTATACAAGAAAATAACAAAGATCAAATATGTTAGGGGCTTGACAGTTATTTAGTAGTGGTATATTTATGAAAAATAGTTAAGAATTACAAACCAGTCGAGATCCCGCCTGAGGACTGAACCTTCATGCCGGCAGCCCCTAAACATTTAAACCCCATGTCAATCCCTTGCACTGCCGTCTTAACTTCCTTCACCTTCCCAAATAGTCGCCGACCCTCACTGGCAGAAATACCCTTTTAATATATTTGGAGAAACATATGATTGTGCAAACAAAAAAAATTAGAAGAATACTGTTGTAAAAAACCTTGTATCTTCGACGCCTAAGATTTCATCAGCAACATGTGCTCCGGATCCCAGGGTAGCAACTGTGTCAGTTGTCCTCACATGCAATGTGCCACCCCAAAGATCGACACTAACAAGCTTGAAACCCTGCCAAAATTTTTTACTTAAGTAAGTAATTTATTAAATATCGAAACATATATAAATCTAGATACTACCTCTTTGGGCTCATAGCCCCCCCAGGATGATACCGAAGGACAGCTCTTCGTTATGTTTGTTTCTATAGTCCTCTATAACTTTTGTCTTCTCTGTGACAAAGTTTGTCATATATTGGGCTGCTACTTTTGTTGCTGTAGATACTGACTGTGGGTTCTGCAGAACAAATTATTTAGTCAAATTCTTACAAATAGACAGTTAAAACTGCGTAATTATTTACCTGTTTTTTAAGATAACGATGTAAATCTTCCCAGTAATCTACCAATCCCATACAGGCACAGCAAATTCTTGAGTTGTTGGTGTTTAATAACTCGAAGGTCTTCTTCTTATCGTCTTGAACTGTACGTATTTAAGAATTTGATTTTGGTATACAATTTAAACACGTAATGTCGTAATCTAATTATAAAAACTCCTGTAAATTTCAAAGGTTTTACCAAGGAAGTAGGTAGACACTTTGTTGTTGTTGTTGTCATAGTAATAGTCATAGTCATATATCCTGCCATCTCCTCCGAGCACTACCCCATTATTGTACCGAAAACCAAAAATCGTCGTGCCTTTGGAATTGGACTACACAGTAGAGATAAAAAAACAAAAAAGGTTAAATTGACAGACTTAATTACTTGATATAGTATGCTTGACAAGTACGTCATACTGAAAGAAATTATTCTTAATGTCAGAATCATGTGCTACCTTCTCATCATGCTCCGGTCTTCTCAGAGACCGCTGACCTCTCCTTCTAGCAACAGGGTTTCTCCTCGATGAAATTGAGTACTCCTGAGACAGAATGAACTCATCATATTGACAAAAATTCCAGAAAAAACATGACAAATATAAGATTATGAAACTTAATACTTCTATCACGATCCCAAAAAGAAACATTTAAACCATTAGGCCTCCGCAGAATAAATCTATGCCCTTATGTGTTGCCCATTTAAACCTTACTGAAGTACACTATTTATCAGTCTATCCAATTGTGCATATCATTGTCATTATATCAGTACAAGCTTAAAACTTAAGTTGTAAGTTTATCTGCCATAGATCAGCATCACTGCATTCAGATGTTCACAAAAATTCAACAATTTTCTGTAGGTGTGCTTGTGTGTGTGTGTGTGTGTGTGTGTGTGTGTGTGTGAGAGAGAGAGAGAGAGAGAGAGAGAGAGAGAGAAGATAAAAAGCCAACCTTATAATTACCAAAAATATATATAGACTAATGGTGAATACTGAAAAATGAAAACTCTGGTCGATGTTGTACATGTTGAGAGGTATTAACATATGGGAAATAATAGTCCTCTACTAAAGGTATATGTCTTGTCAGACAATGTGTAGGGAAAAAAAAACAGTTCATTTTGTAATATCAAACAAATGTATTTTGCAAAAAGTCATTATCTGGTTTATACTTGATAATATCCACCACTTTTCCTCACATACCAGAACAGCATGTTCCTCCTGAACACGCATCAAGTGCTGCCTAGTTTCTTCTTTGCATTTTTCAAGTTTTTTCTCACATTCTATCTCCCTTTCTCGAACAAGATTTTCTGCCTGAAGTTTCAATAAATAGAAAATCAGTTCAAAAACATTATTTAGCTGTGTCATATTCCTGGAGATGGTAAAAATGAGTAAATAAGCAAACCTTTTGCTTTTCCATGTTAACTATCTCTAGCTTCTCCACCTTGTATTTCTTCCGGATGTCATTGATAGCCTATGTAAATTCGTCTTACTGTCAATTCAGAAGTAGTTAAACTGTATGGTGGCCAGATGTGTAGATCATAAGAGGCCACACCTGATCATTGCTCGGTGATATGTCTTTCAAATGCCTTGGCAGTTCTAGTTGTTTACTCTCAAGCATGACATCATATTGATTCTTATCTTCCACGAGTTTAGTTTCAGCAGCAGTCAAAGATGCACAATTCTGCAACAAATTACAGAAATGTAGGTGCATAAGAAATGGTTTTATAAGCATCTCACATTTATAATAAATTACAAACCTCTGTGATCTGTTTTTCCAGATTCATCTCTCGTTCCTTGTATTGGGCAATAAGTTGCTCCTTTTCCTCTAGTGTGCTATGAAGCTGGCTGACTTGTTTATCCATCAAATTCACATGCTGCTCATGTGATTCACCTTCTCTCAGTAAACCATCTATTTGCTCCGCTTTCTTCTGTATCTCTGCTTGTAGTTTCTCTGTTTTATATTTATTCTCAGTGTCTAGTGCTTAGATTTTGATCAGGAGGTCTTGCTGCAAGATAGTACAAAAACAAGTTTAGTATGAGAAAAAGAAAGAGACATCTCATAATATAAGATGGAGGTGTTGGAATTTGCAAACCATTTTATTCTCAGATGATCTTGAAATTTCTGACAGAGAATCAATCTGCAGTTCTAACTCAGACACCAACTTTTCGGTTTCAATCTTCTTGGAGACCAGAGCTTCAGTTTCAAACTCCAGCTTCTGTATCGTTTCTCTGGCTGTACGTCTTTCCTCTGAAAGTTGTGTCATAATGGACTCCTGAACCTTCTGAAGTTCCATGACCCTATTGTTCCACTCCTGATTTGCCAGTAGTATAGCATCTTTTTCTGATGTCAAGTTCAAGAACCTGTCGTGTAGTTGATCATACTGTCTCTCAGCAAACTTGGCAGAAAGGTCTCTCTCCTGATTGACTAACTGGAAGCACGCCTCATAGAGTGAGTTCAGCTTATCAAACTTTTCCAGGAAGTTCAAACTTTGTCTATCCAATTCAGCCAAATGTGAAGTGAACACATGAACCAAACCATCAAGGTTCTTTATCTCGAGGACTGACATATCTAATCTCTTAACTAGGTCATCGTTGTTCAAATGGAGATCATGCTTTTCTGTTTCCAAGTTCTCCTGTTCAGTTATCAAACGTCTGATTTCATCCTCTTTTAACTTTAACTCAAGATGCACCTCACCCAATTTAGTGTTCAAACTCTCCGTAGCCAACCTATTAGTTGCTAGACTTTCTTCAATGTTCTTAATCATAGCATCTGCAAGGAAAAGACATATGACTGCTGTCATAATGAAAGTCCAACAAAATCTGAACAAACCATTTATGGTAAGTGCAATAGTTTCGCTTTGACTGCAAAATGGATGTAGCCTTCCATGTCATATGCCTTCAAATTAATCTGTCTATTTTTCCGTTGAAGGGGAAGATGCATACACTTGATTAGATAATACTTCTCAAAGATGCAAACAGAAAAAGTCTTGCTGCAAATGGATAATCCCTAATTTTATCTATGCATGTTAACCAAGTTTTAGGAAAGCTGAATATTGCAGTAATATTAAGCATACACCTTAATATCTTTCAGAGGCCAGAATACAGATAGAATGGGCCAACTTGAATCTATCTCAGCTATTTCCTTTACCTTTAGGAGTGAGAATCTTGGGGTTACAATGGTGATGCCAAGACACATAAGATTAGATTGAACATCACTTGAAGGGTAAGAAACCATATTACAAGTAACTTGGGTGGTCTGGTTGTTTAAATTTGAAGGCCTAGTCTATTACATGTGCAATGTGCCTCATCTATACCATCTCCATTTTCGAGGTAAGATATCAGTTTAAAAAACAGATTTAAGTATCTGATGCATGAGCTTTAATCATCTTCCAAACACTCATCATAGAAAGAAACTTCCTGCTTATGTAATCTATATTAACTTACCTCCAGGTTGTCTGATGGCCATAAGTAACTCCATAATGTCTAAACGAATTTCAAGCTAAAGTCAGATGCATAAGATGTTTACCTTTTTCCTCTATGAGATTTGCAGTTCTGCTTTGTTCATTTCTGTGAAGTTTATCTGTATCCTCTTTCTCGAGTCTGCGTCCCTCCAGCTCCTTTTCACCTACACTCAAAATTCAAGAACATCACTCAATGGGAACTACGCACCTTTGTTCTGTTATACATTACATCTTCAAACATTCCACATTTCAAAAGTTTCCTCTCAGAAAAAGCAAATGAAAGGGGAATAACTTACGAGTCCTAATAGTTTCCTCAGCTGACTCTAGCTTTATAGACAGATCATTCATTTGATGACTCAAACCATCAAGAGCTTCTGCACTCGCAGAGAGTTTGCCTTCAAATTCCTCTTTATCTCTCTCCGCTGTTAGAGCAACATCAATTTCAATACCACAGTGTTTCGGTAGACTATAGAAAAACTTTAAAGGTCAAAACAGCACTCACCATCCTGAACTTGACCAGCTAAGAGCTGTAAAGTTTCGGTGAGCTGATCACACAGTGTTTTAGTTGAAGAAAACTTAGACTCTAATCCCTTCCACAGCTTTTCATCTTCCTTCTGCTTCACTTTAAACTTAGCATTTTCATTAAAAGCGTTCTGCAATTTTTCCTCTAATGCACGGATGTGCTCCACCGATTTTTTCAGCTTAGTGTTCTGCATTTATCAGTAATATACTCGTTTAACTACCTATGAATTTCAATTTAGATATACAAAACATAAAATTGAACCGATCCCTAACAAATTGAAGCACAGCGTGAAATACAAATCCAAACACGCATTCGCAAAAGCTAGCGCGTGCAATTCACACTCGCTCAATCACAGATTCACAGGCTCATCGTGAGAGAGAGAGAGAGAGAGAGAGTACCGCAATTTCCAGATCTGTTTTCACAGAAGCTTGCTCTGTCACTAACTTCTCTGCAAAAACGAAGAAATCGAACACGAAATCGTCATAGAAATTCAAAATTACCGACGAAATCAACTAGAGAACCGAGAAATTCCGATCAATCAGAACCTGCGGTGAGCTTCAGGTTCGCGAAGCTTCCCGACGAGATCGACTCCGGCGGGCGCGAAGAGTAGGCGAAGGTCTTCGGAGGTCCTCCGGAGGCCGATTTCGAGAGGGACTTGAACTGATCCAAGCTCCCCATGCTCGGAAACCCTAGCTTCTGCATTTTCCGAGCTCCGATTGATCGGCGAAGAGCAAACCCTAGAAATTTGTTCGTACAGTCGCTCTCGTTCTCTCTCTTTTGGTGCTCTGAGAGCGTTTTAGTGAAATGAACTTGGCGCCAAATCACGAGGTGAGGTATTTATAAAGTCTTGGCTTTTATTTTTAAATTAGGGTACTATAGGTGTGTGAACAAAAAAAGTTTATTTTTAGAATAAGGAGTTGATAAAAGATGTGAACAAAAAAAAAGTTTATTTAAAAAAAATTTAAATACACACCTTGAATTACTTAATACACATCCCTCTTGATTTATATTTCAAAGAATATTTTATAGGTGAGTTAAATTACCAAAAAATACTCACATGTAATACTTTGATAAAAACAAAATAAAATATCAAAAAATGAAAATAACATTAACTAGTTTCGGAAAATACTAAGGAAAATTCGAACTAGCAATTATTTCCTTTTTTATGAGAATAAATATGACTGAAATTTAAGTAAGGAATTTGAACAATCAATTCTTTTCTTTTTTTGATAGTAGAAAGTCACAATTTCCAAGTTCAAAATTCCAAACAAGGTAATTCGTGTAAAAATAATGATTTTTTTCCTCATTTCATTAAAATAAATAAATTCTTCTCTTCATATAAACAAAATATTCAGTAGGTGTTCTTATTTTATTTAATTTTGTTTATGATTTTCATGTTTAAGCATTTGCAGATTACGGTAAATATGTTAAAAATGATTCTCGATCAAGAACTAACACTAGGTAATCAATATGCACATCTAGTACGTTAATATAAACGAATGTACATACTAATCATACTACAAAGGAGAGCCTTGTAATCAAATATAGAGTTTCTCATGGTTTTCTAGATTAAGGATATTTTAGGTACTTTAGGTTGTGTATTTAGTAATATATCGGAAAGAGAAATTAATTGAATAGTGTATTAAGAAAGGGGTGTGTATCAACTATCAAGTAATTTGGGATGTGTATTTAAAATTTCTCTTATGACAATCAAAAGATCAAGCATGAATAATCTGAAGACCATATAAACATTTATCTATATTATCAGTAATTGCGAAAATCAATCATTATGCTGCCCAAAAAAACTACAAAATAAATAAATAAATAAAGCATCCCAAACCCTACTTCGACCCAAAAATGAAATCGTTGTCTTAATCCCCTAGATGCCTAAAAGGCCGCAATTGGTGTACATTTCGAAATTCAATCCAGTGAAATAGTACCTTCAAAAAGAATCTTTATTAATTGAATACCTTTTTTCATTTTTTTCTAACATATTTTTTTTTAAAGGTAATCATCATAGATTAATATAAAAGTTTCTAAGGCCAGAGCAACCATTACATGCCCTTTCACTATCATGTCCAGATAGACAAGAAGGCGTAAGTTTTGCTTACAATGGAATGTAGGATAGAACTACTCACTAGAAATCTCCATGCTTGCTTAAGGCGAACCTATTACTACAAATAATAGCAAAACATAGTAATAGGCTTGAAATAAAATCCAAACTAGGCCCAAAAGCCCAATCCACTAGGGTTCAAAGAAACCCTAGCAGAGAGAACATCACCATCATAGCCGCCGTCGCTGCCCGCAGCCCCCATGCTGCAGCCGTCCTCGCCGCCTCCTTCGAAAAGAGTCATCACAGTGACCACCACCATTGCCGTCACTCCTAGCACCAAATCGATGATTTCCCCCACCACCATCGAAAGTCTGGTATGTCCTCACCATCCAGCGGAGTTTCACAGCAAACAGAGCATCCTCTAGAAAGCCAGCAACGCCATCGCATGCCAGAAGACGTCCCCAAGACCAGATCCTTTGCTTTCCACCATCTCCATAAACAACAGCCGCAGACAATGATGGAGGGGAGAAGGAGAAGATGACCATTGCTGGCTACTTCAATGGAGAGGAGGCCAGAGACCGCCATGATAGCGGGGAGGACGACTGCCATCCAGATAGCTTCCCAAAGCCCGAGCGGCTAGGGTTTGGAGAGGGAGAGATAGCCATTTTCTTGGGGCAAACTCTTATGTTGAAGCCAAACTTTTTTCTAATATATTTGGGTGAATTTGTTTCAAATTTAATAGATGCTAAAAGCTCTAATATAGTATGCATGCTAAAAGCTCTAAGATGAGTGATAAAAATTTTCATGCATGTGAGGCCACAATATTATCTTTTGTCTCAAGCCTCTAAAACGTCATGATCGGCAAGCTTTTGCAGAAGTCAGCAATTTAAATAACCAGATCACAAGTTTTCAATAACAAGAATGACATGACGATCAGTTATGCAAATCTCATAAACAACTTAAGAACATGACTTTGTAAATCTGAAAATTAATATAACCATATTCTCAACATCAATCTCAATCCAAAACGCAGGAATTCTAAGAATCTAACAAAAGAAAATACTACAGAACAGAGAGAGATCGATTGAGGCATTGTTACACTTTTTATTCTCCACAGTGACTTTCTGAAGAACACCAAGATAGAGCAAGCTTCAATGGATGGAGGCTCTGCTGTCTTGGAACGAAAATGCTGAAGAGGAGGCTATTGTGAAGTTAGGGCAGGTGTTTGTGCATGAGAAGTGATGCCAAAAACGTTCCTCTCTGCTCCTTTATATAGTGGTCATGTCGACATAGGGTTTTACTCTACACCATTGATTAAAATCCGATCCAAGGGCCACAAATAATAGCACAATATTTTTTGAGAATATTCCTTAGAATTCTCTAGAATATCTTGCACATTAAGAGTCTAAATTCGGCTGGAATTGTGGCTGAATACATTGCTTGTTTTCCAAATTGAAATCGGCTTGAATCTCTCCTTGTTAATTGCCGATTTGCTGCTGATAATTCTTCCCATATTTGTGCCATTTAATGTCCCTAGAAAAAGAATATAAATCAGATATAAACTCTAGGAATATTAGGAATTTATATGGAGAAATAAAAGGTAAGAATTTCCCTTAATTTCCTTGATGTTTGCTACATTATCTCCATATAAATTCGGCTGGAAACCCTAAAAAGATGGTGTCATTCTCCTCCTTTTATGTGACAGAATTTCGGCCTAATCCATGTAGGATTTGGTTTCCTTGCTTCATGTGGAATCCCTATCTCAAGAGGAAAGAAAGTTTCCAAAAGAATTCAGGAAAGTCAAAATAGGAAAGATTCAAAGTTAGTAAGTTTCCCCAATCAAAATAGGAAAGTTTCCCAAAATGAAATAGGAAAGTTTCTCCTTATCAAAACAGGAAAATTTCCTAGACGACTTATCCTTCTTAATCCGCCGGTTTTAACTTCCTTTTTCACTTTTCCGCTCTTTTACCTTTACAATCACAAAACATGTTTAAAATGACAATGTTAAGAGAATAACATAACTAAATAAGGTAGGAAATACGTTAATATCGTAGCACTTTGTACTCCTATCATATGTAGTTTAGTGGAGAATTAGATTTGATGGAGACGGACTGGGTGTTCTTGTCTTGATGAGTTTGGTTTAAAAAAAAAACAAAAACAAAAAAAAAATAATAATAATAATAAAGGAGAGAAGGAAGCTTGAGATGATTTTGGTCGTTGCACAGAAGAGGATTTGGGTGAGATGGTCAGAAGAGGATTGGGTTGAGACTGAGTGTCTTTGTACTTGTGTATGCTTCTATTATGTTCGTTCTAGAAATAACTTTGCTTGTGATTAGTGTGTCTTCTATTCTCTTAGTGTTTGGGTTTATTGATTTTAATATGCTATATATGATTTGATATCTCTATTATATTTTGATTTCAGAAGTTGATTATATGTTGATTATTACTGCAATAACGCTTTGTCGTCGTCACACAGTCGCCGGTTTGACCATTGTCGAGACGACGATGGACCAGGTCAATTTTTTTACATGAATGGATATAGAGCGTCACCGCGAGAGTCCAGGAATTTTTGGATAATTATTCGAGCACCAGAGCTATTTGTTATGTTTTTTAGAAATTGAACTATAATAAATGTTAATTATTATACAATTTTTGAAACTCTGAAAATCAATAAAAAAAAAAAAAAAAACTCTGGTGTCTGAAAAAGTCCTCAAAAATTTCTACAGTCATGCGGTGACGCGCAATGTTCATCCATGTAAAATTTTTATGTAATTTACATCCGCTTGACACAGTTATCTTGAATGAGGTAGAAGGATGCATAATGTTGACTAAGTTGACCGAGGCCCAAACAATGACGAAAATAGGTAAATTTCTACTATAGTCATATTTTACTATAATGAACACATCAGACTGTTGAATTTCTATTTTATGAATTTTTGACCTCGGATCGCCAACGGCCACATGTCTACTAAAGCGGTATAACTTGTTTAGTAGGTTTTGTGAAATGTACATGATTGTTAACCAACTGTAAAGAGGAAGTGAAATTCCCAAAACTCTTGTGAAATAGGATGTAACCGGAATAATGAAATAAAACTACGGTTGAAAAATCACAAACTTCCGGTAACGTTTGGTTCCCAACAAAAACGGTCAACTCTAATTACGCTTAAGCGCTCTTAAAGAGAGCCTACCCACCGGAGGGTCAATTTAAACAAAATTTCCATGGGTTCCTAAGTATCAAATATACGAGTTTGAAAACAGAGAAAAGTGGGATTTCGCAAAAAAAGCGTAATTACGCTTAATCTTCCCTATGAGGAGCCCTATCGTTGGGACGTAAACGTATGCACATTTATACATAGGTGGTTACGTCTAATCTATGTGAGAGTTTAATGTGTGGAAGAGTCGACCAAAATAGGTCACGGAGAGGTAGGTAATAGCGTTTCCGTGTGATGATGAATTAGGGTTGACCGTTTCGATCGAGCCCCGAACGTTGCCAAATCTAGTTGAATTTTATACCATAGCCATTTTTCACAATTACGATCACATCAGACGGTCGAATTTTCATTTTGTGAATTTTACTCATTGGAATCACAAAGTGCCTACTAAAACGGAATAACTTGTTTAGTAGGTTATTTGGAAGTTTACATCGTTGTGAACCAACTATACATAGGAAGCAAAATTTTCAAAAAACTTGTGAAATATGATGTGATCGGAATAATGAAATACCATTGTGGTTGAAAAATCATGTATTTCGGGTAACGTTTCGGTCTCAATAAATGCAGTCAACCATATTCACGCTTAATCTTCCCTATGAGGAGCCATATCCTCGGGTGGTAAACGTCTCCAAATTGAGAGACGTCTCATCTATGTGAGAGTTTATTATGTTAAAGAATCGACCAAACTAAGTCACGAAGAGGTAGGTAAGATCGTTTTCGTGTGATAAGTGAAGATGGATTAAGGTTGACTGTTTCAATCGAGCCGCGAACGTTGTCAAAATCAGTTGAATTTTATACCATATCCATGTTTCACTATAATGATCACATTAGACGGTCAATTTTCATTTTGTGAATTTTAATCATCGGAATCATAACATGTCTACTAATGTGGTATAACTTTTTTGATAGATTATATGCAAGTGTACAACTTTGTGAACCAACTATATAGATAAAGAAATTTTCAAAAATCTCGTGAAATAGGATGTGATTAGTATAGGGAAATACGACTACGGTAGAAAAATCACTTTAATTCAGCAACGTTTGGGTCCCGATCGAAACGGTCAACCCTATATTCGTTTATGTTTCACTAGGGGATCCTCGGGTGGTAAACTGTAACATCCCAATTTTTGAAATTTCTGAAAATGTGTTTTTCTTATTAGAAATAGAAAATAGATGTCGTCACGAATTCGTCATACTTTTCGGTGAATTTTTCAGATTCCTAGGCTATTTTTTATGATTTTTCGAAGATATGAATAACTTTTGGATCAGATCGCCACGTGGCAAGTTTCCATTGGCTGAACTCCTTCTTTCTTGGAGACTAAGGTCAGCATCTCCACGTGATGCAACTTGGATAGTTGTTTCCTAGGTGTTGACACGTAGAGGGTGGGAAGAAAGCAATCCCTAGGTGTCGACAAGGAACGCATTTCCATTGGACCAAATTCCAAACCGACTTCTCATTGTCAGTAAACAATCATAAATATATATATATATATATATATGTATACAGTTTCCTTCCAGAGAGGGATCCCTCTTTGAAATTAAAGTGAGGGACTCCTTATTTCGCTCACTTTCATGTCGTATTTCCACATCTCAACCGTACAATGTCTAAAACACAGTGTGTAGATCATTCCTGCAAAGTTTCATCAAATTTAAAGATCATTTGAGCTTCCGTAATCATAATTTACACGAACGGTTCTGTTTGGACAACTTTTGTTCTGTTGATTTATTTAATCTAATTCGGTACCCAAATGATCTTCAAATTTGATGAAACTTTGCAAGAATGATCTACACATTGTGTTTTAGACATTGTACGGTTGAGATGTGGAAATACGACCTGAAAGTGAGCGAAATAAGGAATCCCTCACTTTAATTTTAAAGAGGGATCCCTCTCTGGAAGGGGACTGTGTATATATATATAT
>NC_020495.1:24729733-24819403 GCF_000184155.1 Fragaria vesca subsp. vesca | reverse complement strand
GTATATATATATATATATATATATATATATATAGTATGTTTTCTATGAACTAACTATACAGAGGAAGCAAAATTTTCAAAAATCTCGTGAAATAAGATGTGATCAGTATAGTGAAATACAGCTATGGTAAAAAATCATTTTAATTCAGCAACGTTTGGGCCCCGATCGAAGCGGTCAACCCTATTTACGCTTATGTTTCACTAAAAGGGGCCCTATCTTCGAGTGGTAAACGTCCATAAATTTTTACATGGGTGGTTACGTCTCATCTATTTGAGACTTTATTGTGTTGAAGAATCGACGAAACTAGGTCACGTAGAAGTAGGTAAGATCGTTTTCGTGTGATAAGTGAATATGGATTAGGGTTGACCGCTTCGATCGAGCCACGAACGTTGTCAAATCCAGTTGAATTTTATATCATAGCAATGTTTCACTATAATGATCACATCATACGGTCAATTTTTATTTTGTGAATTTTAGTCATCGAAATCACAATGTGCCTACTATTGTGGTATAACTTGTTTGGTAGGTTCTATTCAAGTATACAACTTTCTGAACCAACTATACAGAGGAAGCAGAATTTTCAAAAATCTCGTGAAATAGGATGTGATCAGTATAGTGGAATACGGCTACGGTAGAAAAATCACTTTAATTCGGCAACGTTTGGGCCTCAATCGAAGCAGTCAACTCTATTTACGTTTATGCTTCACTAAAGGGAGCCCTATCATCGGGTGGTAAACGTCCCTAAAATTTTACATGGGTGGTTACGTCTCATATATTTGAGACTTTATTGTGTTGAAGAATCGACCAAACTAGGTCACGGAGAGGTAGGTAAGATCGTTTTCGTGTGATAAGTGAATATGGATTAGGGTTGACCGCTTCGATCGAGCCCCGAACGTTGTCAAATCCAGTTGAATTTTATACCATAGTAATGTTTCACTATAATGATCACATCAGACGGTCAATTTTTATTTTGTGAATTTTAGTCATCGGAATCACAATGTGCCTACTATTGTGGTATAACTTGTTTGGTAGGTTCTATTCAAGTATACAACTTTCTGAACCAACTATATAGGGTAAGCAAAATTTTCAAAAATCTCATGAAATAGGATGTGATCAGTATAGTGAAATACGGCTACAGTAGAAAAATCACTTTAATTCAGCAACATTTGGGCCTCGATCGAAGCGGTCAACCCTATTTACACTTATGTTTCACTAAAGGGAGCCCTATCATCGGGTGGTAAACGTCCCTAAATTTTTACATGGGTGGTTACGTCTCATTTATTTGAGACTTCATTGTGTTGAAGAATCGACCAAACTAGGTCACGGAGAGGTAGGTAAGAACGTTTTCGTGTGATAAGTGAAGATGAATTAGGGTTAACCGCTTCGATCGAGCCCCGAACGTTGCCGAATCTAGTTGAATTTTATACCATATCCATGTTTCACTATAATGATCATATCATACGGTCAATTTTTATTTTGTGAATTTTAACCATCGGAATCACATAACTTGTTTGGTAGGTTATATGCAAGTGTACAACTTTGTGAACCAACTATATAGAGGAAGCAGAATTTTCAAAAATCTCGTGAAATAGGATGTGATCAGTATAGTGGAATACGGCTACGGTAAAAAAATCACTTTAATTCGGCAACGTTTGGGCTCCGATCGAAGCGGTCAACCTTATTTACGCTTATGCTTCACTAAGGGGAGCCTTATCCTCGGGTGGTAAACGTCCCTAAATTTTTACATGGGTGATTACGTTTCATCTATCTGAGACTTTATTGTGTTGAAGAATTGACCAAACTAGGTCACGGAGAGTTCGGTAAGATCGTTTTCGTGTGATAATTGAAGATGAATTAGGGTTGACCGCTTTGATCGAGCCCCGATCGTTGCCGAATCGAGTTGAATTTTATATACCATATCTATGTTTCACTATAATGATCACATCAGACGGTCAATTTTTATTTTGTGAATTTTAGTCATGAGATCTAGATTTTCGATGCTATTTATAATGATTTTCGTAAGATTTTAGAAATATAAGGTTTTATATTTTATATATTACCTATCATTATTCCGTAATTATATTAATGATATCTAATTTATTGTTTTGAATAAACTAAGAAAGTGAATATAATGAATGAAGTTTGCGAAAACGAACGACATGCGTCAGAAGACAGAAAAACGTCAGATAATATAACCCAACCTTTATTTGCCACGTCAGAAGAAGGACTGCAGCACGTCAGTGTTGCCAAGACCCACGACCAGTCAGAGGAATTAATAATACATTTTTAACTTTTAGAGTGTATGGAAGTTGACAAAAAGAGGAAAAATGGTTCCCAAATTATTAAATACCCACTGATCATTGTTTTCGAGGCATACACCAACAGAAAACAATAGAACGGTTGATACTAAAAGGCAAAAATAACCAAGAACAATTACCACTTAAGAAAGAGGATCTGATCCAATGGAAGATGCACTTGGAAAGCCACGCCAGTGTCACCAGCATATCGGAAGGATCGCAACATATCCAATTGATTGACTGGTACTGACGAAGGTGTCGGCTTGGAGGTGCTAGTGGCGCAGCCTTACCAAAGGCTGGCGGTGCTGACCATCCTGTTAGCCTTGATGATTCATCAATGATGAAATTGAATTGAAAAATGCAACCACCGAAATTTTTCGATTAGAATTCGATTTCGGTGTTGTTTAAAGTTGTAGACTTCAGAGGATTTGAGTTGTTGCTATTGGGCTTGTGCCGGTTGTGCGTTTGTTTGGATTTGTTCCTGAATGAAACTCTAAATGTCAATATCCATAGCAAATCATACACTATCTCCTTTACATTACCGAACAGTAAATCATTCCGGCATCACCAACTCTAATGTAGCACACATTTTGCACATGTATATGTTCATCTTACTCTTATCCTCCCTATCATCCCTTGGTTCAATTACTGACAAAGAACAGACAAGTCAGACAATTACTTAATTGACAATAACTGTTTCTAATGTTCCATTCACAATCCCAGTGAGGTCTCATTCTTCAATCTTTCAGTGTCCAGTATACCCATCCAAATGAAGCAGCATCGTAAACCTCTAACTGAACCCTCCCAAAGTCTTGATAATCTGCCTGAGAAGCAATCGTTGACCCACTCTCCTGAAAACAAAAGTACATTTTCAGCTTCTATAACTCATACCACTTGGAACCTTACCAAATAAGATAACAACAAACAAGAATGAGTTCATAACAGAATATAAACATTGACTGTGAATATGAAGTTTCATTTCAATTCTCATTTTGTTGAGGCTCAGCTAA
This sequence comes from Fragaria vesca subsp. vesca, assembly GCF_000184155.1. Taxonomy (NCBI): domain Eukaryota; kingdom Viridiplantae; phylum Streptophyta; class Magnoliopsida; order Rosales; family Rosaceae; genus Fragaria; species Fragaria vesca. The sequence continues at coordinate 24,816,096 of NC_020495.1, read as the reverse complement.
ACTGATTACAGAAACACAATAAAAACTAAGAAAATGCAACATCCCCTCAGAGATAAAACCAAGCAAAATAATAACAATAATAAAATGAATAAATAAAGAACAATGAAACAGATCCCAAGGGAATCTAAGATGAAAGCAGCACAGGGATACTCGTAAAATACCAGAAAAGATATACATCCACGCAAGGAAATTTGCTATGGAAACACTCGTTTAAAGAAAACGACTGAAATACACAACTCTGTTCTCAATGCCTCCAAGTTGTATGCAAGGTATTTCAGCTCCAGTACATAATATCACGTCAGGAGAATACAAGACTGCTACCTTAATTCCCAAATCACTTTGCAACCATGCTGAATCTAAAATGTACAAATTACTCAACACTAGAGGAAAAAGTACAGAAAAGATTTCATAATTGCAAATGATGCTAGGGGCAGGATTTATGAAATATATAAAACTGTAAGTGATTTATAGAACTTATAACATGAGTATAATGATTCATGTCCATTTTAAGCACAATTTCAGATAACTTTAATACACTACTACTAGATCAAACCCCTGCCAAGAATAGGTAAATATGTCTCTGTATATACATAAGAAGTAACACAAGTGCAAGCTACATATATGCTGCCTATATGAAGGATTATCATCAGACAATGCAGTAATAAACACACTGGATTGGTGTAGAAGCTACAAGCAATGCGGCAATAAGTAACACTATTTTATTGCAATCATACTTTACTTGTTGCAACTGGGGAAACACTCCAGTGCGTCGGGTCACAACCCCTCCGATACGAATCATGGTATTCAAATGAATCTGCCTGCACAGCATTACAGTATGATGAGAAAAAAAAAGAAGGATATATACTGCCGCATAAATGAATCTCCACCATACCTAATGTTACGAATCTGATCATAAACAGGTAAGTTAGTTATGCAAACATAGATCTTTTGATGGATAAGTTTGTAATTGGGGTGTAAATTAAACATAACATTCTTCGCAACATCTTCCATCACTTCCAGGACATACTAGGGTGCATCAGCCAGCAAAATAGCAATATTGGGATGAACATAGATAAATTGCTTGTAATCAATCTCCAGACTACACTTGTTTGCGGCAAATGCAATAGTGAATTTGTCAATATATGAAATGATGTAATACTTTCTGTAGCTTACACATCCCTTAAGACAAAAGGAATACTTGACCAGACACAGATAGTCAATAGAAAGGAGCTATGCATTTACCTAACACCATTTCATTAATGCGGGGCACATAATGCTAACAAAATTAACCTATAACATACAACACATAATGCTAACAAATGTCCACATAAGTGCTTAACATACAAATTGGTAGCTCATTGTTATATCAATCCTCACAAGACTAACTGCAAACAATCAACTTTGCATGTATGAAAAGCCAACTAGAACAAATTCGGCCCTGCATCACCATTACTATTTGACAAAAATCTTTCTAAATGCATTCCAAGGCACCAAGTGCTCCATACAATCAGGAATTCATATATATGAGATTTTGTGGCACTCAATTCGAGGTTCAAAGTAAAAACTTTTTTACCTCAATTTTCGAACTCAAAAATGTGGTAGCCAGAAGCTCCAACCTGGGATGACATATATAAGAATTAGTTCAGAGAGAACAGGTAGAGTAATGATTACAGTTCATTGAAGTAAATCTTTTGATACTTGGAAGTTGGAATTGATACCAATACCAACATGTACATATGAATCATCTAACCTGATCTTCACAAGTCCTGGACATGTCATTTTGGTCTGAAGTCCTGGACATGTATGAGATGCATTTTGCAAGGGAAATCAATTCTGTTCCAACCCAAACTTCAATTCCTCTTTACTGCCATTCCCCACAACAACCATTTCAACACCTAAGGCACCAAAGTATTAGTAGCCAATCTCTAACCCAAACTGGAATCAAAATCGAACATGCTCTAAGCCTTACCTTGATTAATTCCCTGCATGACCAAATCAGCAGCTCTCTTCCTCTCCAAAACTTGTTGTTGTAGATCCCCAAATCTCATGCATATGCCCCAAAATCGACGAAGACACAGTACTCCACACCTCACAGATACCAAAACAGCTGATAATCCAGTTCAGTACAGAGGCTGAGAGCGGCGGAGCTAGGGTGGAGCCACGGCGGCGGCTCTGATCGCGGTGAAGGGCTGCTCGCTCCAATGGTGGCCGAGTCCATAGATGGCCGGAGATCAAGCGACGGTGTCGCTGTGGGCCTAGTCCGCCAACCACTCTTCATATTCCGGCATCCAGCCACGGCGTTGTTTCGTCTCCGAACCCAAAACGAATAATGATATCAATTCAAGAACTTACAACGATTGTCCGTCTCCCTGATGCTTTGTTCTTACTTCAGAGCTGCTCAATCGGTTTATCCATCAAAACACCAATCTCCGCCAGACTACAACTCCATATCTTCCAATCGGTTTAGCACCAACACCAATCGCTGCTCAATCTTCAGTGCTTTGAAAGTTTAGATGATCTGATGAAACTTGGAAGGAAGCAGGGGGGCTGCTGCTCGAAATAAGAGTCTCTCCCTTAACCTTTTCTACTCTTTTTCACCCCCTGTATTTTTACCTAAACAAACCCTAACAGCCACTTAACGCTACCTAACGATGTCGATAACTGACAAGTCCACGTGTCAGAATCTGACGGTGAAGAAACCGGGTGCGCTGTATAATTTTCGTACGTGGACTCCTTCTCTGACTTAATCAGTAAGTGGAAAAAGCCCTTCAACATAAACCCCCACACAATTGCCAACCTCAGGTATATCACGAATTAATTTGAAGCTTCCTACCACTTTCTTTTCTAAAATCTTCGTACACAACCAAGGAATTCTCGTACACCGTAAGATCATGAGACTTGATAGAAAAACCAGTATGTGACCATACGCTCGTATACGGCATGAATACACTCATTCTAGTCCAAGACTCGCTCACCCTGTATTCTTTCATGACCCAAAACTCATCAAATGTTTGATCAAGGCCGATTAGCGTTATACACAAGCAATCTCTAAACACTCCCAGTTCTATTGAACAAGTATCCGCGATGGGTGGGAGTTGAATTTCGCAGAACTCCTCCTATGCTAATAGAAAAGTTGGAGTCGCTGGTCTATCGCTAACTCTAGAAGCTTCTATCGCCGACCAATGAAGAGCTCCATTTAAAAAAATCCCATGATGAAAATCAGGATTGTATTCATCAATGTGGTACTCTATCTGTCGCCAAGAATCAGTTTTCAATCTATAGACACTGAATACGATTGTCATGTCAGTATAGATCTGCCCGTCAACCACCTTGTACTCATTGGTCGAGTAATCAAATCCAATTCCACATGGGCTCAAGCCAACAATCTTGGGATCCCTGAGAGCAGGGCTAGGTCTCCACGTCGGTGTCTCTGGCACTTTCTTCAGCTCCCTGGTTGCAGGATTAACCAAATAAGTCCCATTCTTAGAACCGCAGAAGCGGCACAACAAGAAGTTATTACAGGAGTAGATGAAAGGAAGCCAAGGGGGTCTATCTTGTTGCTCTGGATGAAATTCTTGGCGAACAAAATCGAGCTCGGTCGCTGTTACTAAATCATCATGAGCTGCATGGTTATGGAGAAACTCATCTAGGTCCATAGAGTAAAGGCCACGACATTTCACGTTGAATATGACTTTTCGTCTCCTTAAGAATACCTCTTTATCCTCGAAGGCTTTCTCGGCGTGCAGCGCAATGAACTTGCGGTCGGAGATTAGAGAACGCCAGGGCTTTGATACGCACCTGAAGCGGCATAAGGACTTGACTGGTAGCCTTGAAAGTATCTCGATTACTATGATCTCTGCAGGAATGGGGAATTTGTGCCCTGTTAGCTTGCCATTGTCTTCCATCTATTTTGTTAATTTCTTTACTCTACGTATATGCTAACTAGCTACAAAAGCTTAGCTTGAGAGAGATTAATTTGTAGCTCTTGCAATTGTATTACAAAGCTAGCGGATCGATGTGATTTTTATAATTAAAGTCATCGATCCTGGCATGATCGAATTATATGCGGAAATCGAATTGTATGCGGAAATGGATATATATCCAGGTCAGAAAGGGATCTCCACGTGAGGAGGACAATGATTAAAATATCTGCAATATATCTGATATATATATCTTCCGATGTCTCTTTTTTTCGAATGACCGATATATCTATAAAGGTTAATATCTTATCTTCTACCGTATCTATGATATTTCCCCGATATTTCTCTAATACCATCAAATATCGGAGATATATTTAGGAAATATCTCTGATATTTATGATATTTTCGATATATCACCAATATATTAAAAAAATAACTGTAAAAAAAATTGAAATGATATCTGGAAGAGAAGTAATTCTCTCGAGATATATCTCAATGAAGAGTATGGGTCTCGAGTGATATCTAGGATATACATAATTCCCTTGAGGTATATCCCAATAAAGAGTGAGAGTCTTGAGTGATTTTCATAATAAAAGTAATTCCCTCGAGGTGTATCACAATGAAGAGTGGTGGTCTCGAGAAGAGCATGATTCATTTCCAGAGATCTGGATGCAGATCGATCTATTACATAATTATCAAACTTAGAGATGAGTGGATGAATATTTACGTACACTTGAGAAAGAGATGACTGAAAATTACGATCATGCCTCTCATGATCATGGCTAGGCTATAGAAGTACTAGGTATGGAGCGCAAGAGGATACCATGTATGGGAGGAGGACTAGAGGTCTAAATGATGATCAAGATGTTGCTTCAGTTGCGCTAAGTTTTAATTCTATCAGTTTAGGTAGTGGGACTGGAACCTCAAATGAATCCCAGTAAGACAACAATCAATATGGCTATAATCAATGCGCGGAAGTCAGTGATTAGTCATCTAGTTAGATTCATCCTTACTATCCACTTATAGGGGAAACAGTCGGCTTCTCCAAAGATATATATGATTATCATATTCAACACTATAATTCGTATTATATGAGTCATATGTCTTGGTCTGATTATTGTATTTTTGTGGACCAGCGTGTGTCTTATCAATAACCTAGATTCTCATTCTAGATATAGATGAAATTGATGTTTGTAATATTTATATATAAATCCAATAAAAAAAAATTTCTTCCAAAAATTCTGATATTTTTTCCCGGGTTTCCCCGATATATCTGAAATCTCCCTTTTTCAAATGACCGATATATACACCGATACCGATATTTTAATCTTTGAGGAGGACTGTGAGAGAAGGATAACGTGGGTAATTCCCGCTATGCCCTCCCGTTTAGTGGATGACGGCTTCCAGTGGCATGGTTCGTAATTATTTTTTAATCATGGGCAACAGTTTAAGAGATTTAATGAGAGCCCTTTTTTACCATTATGTAAAAGTTAGAGACTTTTTTATCATTTAAACACTTCAACAGCCCTTTTCTATAAAAACCCTTTGTTTAAATTCCTCACTTCAATTTCCATCAAAATATGTGTCATTTTAAAATTCCTGCGGAAATCTCTTCTTATCTCTTTATTAGTTTCCAGGACAAATTAATTTTACTTTTCTAATATTTTGTTTTATCTTAAACTTTCTTAATTCATTACATATTCTGAATTCCTGATAGTTACAACCAAACAATAGAATTTACAATTACTGGAATTTTAATTGATGAAATTCTAAAATCCATTATTTTTAGAATTTCTCAAGATTTCAGAAAAACCTCATCCAAACACAACGTAAGAAAACAATAAAAAAATAAAAAGTGCAGATTTCGGGATGTGAGAGGCTTCATTTAAAAACTTAAAAAGGGGCCAAGTTAAGGATCAAGGAGGCTAGAGAACAAACCCAAAACACAAATCATAAACGTCAACAGAAGAGAAGTCATCAAGATGTATTGCTCCCAGTGTTGCTTCCGCATAATTATTAGGCTATTTATAGCCAAATACTGATCTTTGATCATCTTATTTCCAGTATTATCAAGTGGTAAAGCTAGAGGTTTGTTTGACTAGGTTTACATGAAATCAAGTATTTATTTGTTGTGTTAAACTGGATATATGAAAGATGCACACTTTAACTGAAGCTTAATTTGCATGATCTCTATCTAAAACCAAAAACAAAGCAGAAAAGATAAGAGTCCTAACCAATTGAATGGTTATACATCATTGTTTTACCGCAACAGAGCTTTACTGAACATGCAATTGGCTAGCCAACAAACAAATTAAATATAGAACATGTTGCGCCGTTCGCCGTTCATTTTTGGCTAATTAACAATTTAACTGAACTAATACCGACAGTTTCAAGATACACAAATACGGTGCCAATTAGGGGCCTACAATGACTAGTCTGCAACTCAACTAGCTCTAACGAGTACAAAATACAACAAAAGATGAAATCAAATCCAACGTCTAATGATTTTTCTTCTCACTATCTTTCAAATGGGAAGGGGTCTAAGACTGTTAAGGGATTGCAGCACTCAATGTTAGTATCAAGGCATGTCAGGCATCAATGAATCTGATGTCGAAAGTTTGGGGATTGATCTGCCACACATTCAAGGCTGCATATTCCTCCAAACATTCTTTCAGTTGGGCTTCACTGTAACCCTGTTCAAAGGCCAACGTACAATTTGGATTAAGACAATATATAGGGAAGATTCTTTAGAGTCAGCTAATGTCCTAACATATTGATTGTCTTTAACTTCTACATTAAAAGAAATCATTTTCTTATCACTTTGATGCATTTGATCAATTTTTTGTATGTTACAGATGCCTTGAAAATTAGAGGGTAAAAACTAACCTTTCTAGAAATCCAATTCAGGGCATGTGCATAGCTCACATCCAGCTTATTTGTCCTGGCAGCTTCATCTCGCAGAATTGAATAGATATCTGAGATAGCATCAAGTCCAGATCGCTGACGATCGTCTGAGTATAAAGAGAACTTTGACATCTGCATTAGCCTGAGAGACTCGTCCACGTCACTCTGAGCAACTGTTTCAGAGAATCGAAGTCTTGCTAGTGCCTGCAATTAAAGAAATTAGTTTCATCCCATTTGTTTCCGTAGCAAATTTGTTTCATTTTTTAAATAGTCAATACCCTCTCTGGATGGCAGTATTTGAGAAAACCATTGAAAAACAAAGTCCAGCTGGTTTCGTCTATTTACTCAAAAATTAGTGAGAGTATTAGCCAAAAACAAAACTTTACCATACTAGATCTATCTCTGTAATTGGATGACACTTGCTGTGTGATCCATTTATTGTGTAAAAGATGTATAAAAGCAAACAAATCATACAAAGACCCTCTTGTTCACACAATGGATCTATTAGTGACAATTTTTAAGGCAGTAGCTATGGTAAATATATTTCCCTTCTATAATTCTATCCCCAAAATCTGATTATTCAGCACGACCTCATTTCTTGCAAGCTAAATCCCAAAATGCACCTATTGTAGACAGTTCTCATTCAATGAAGCCAAACTTACAAAAACACAAACCATAAAGCAAATGAATATCTAGACTTACAGCTGATATGCGAAGAATGCTGAGCAGAGTTCGCACAGTGGTATAGGAGTGGGGAGCATTAGATTTAGCTTCTTCTTGCCGAATTGCGGAGTAGGCACTTGCAATGTACTCCTCAAGTTCCAGAGGGACAGAAGGAGACAATCTTCTTGCAGCAGAAATATATGCACTGGAAAACAAAAAGGTAAGATGAGCATCATAACAGAAAGTCCCACTTAAGAACAAACTTGCAGATACAGATTAATGTAGCTTCACAAAAGTGATGTACCAAGAAAGATTATAAATCAGTAGTGAAAATCACAAATATTGTTCCTCTTGTTGTGCTTTCTATGTCAAGTAATTAAATTTACCGAAGAACAGATGGTTCCAGTGGAGTGAAGCCAAGAGCCGGAGATTCTTTATTCTGGTGGACATAGACAATATGCCTAGCCATCTCAAGATCACTATCCATATCTGCTCGATCCAGGATTAACCAGAGAAGATCAAATCTTGACAAAAGTGCTGGCGGGAGATTAATGTTTTCAGCTGGAGTTCGCCGTAGGTCATATCTCCCCCTTGAAAAAAAATGTGATAACCATAGTAAGACTTTGCATAGAGGCAAGATTATAACATTAAATGAGGCTAGCTGTCTGTAGATGAAAAATCCCACATCATAGGAGCAAGATGATGCAAATGAGAAGCACATGATGACCACCCTATATAAAAACTAGGTTAAGTAGAAGGTTTGTACCATGCTGGATTAGCTGCGGCAAGAACAGCAGTTCTTGCATTCAAAGATGTAGTTATCCCAGCCTTAGCAATGCTGACAGTTTGCTGCTCCATAACTTCATGTATCGCTGTACGATCTAATTCATCCATCTTGTCAAATTCATCGATAGCACAAATGCCCATATCAGCTAGCACCTGAAACAAGTTAATTCTATTATTTAAGACTCAGAAACCCGTGAACAACTGACCAATCAATCGGAAGTAAAGTGGAAAATGATGAGTCAATTAGAGATTTGAATTCCAATTTGATTTGGGATTGGATTCTATTGATGCAACACTTTGGCAATAGACTTGAACTCTGAACTACAAATACATATTGCCTCCCTGCATTTCTAATTCACCTCTCACCCACACTTTTCTACCTATTTCTGCATGAAGGCCAAGGATTTTACATATTGCAATAACTATTTTAACTTTATCTGGCCGTTTTCTATTACAAATCTAAAGTTAAACGGGTAAGGGGAGTTTTTTTTTTTTTTTTTAAAGATATGGCAACTGAACAGTCTGAGTCATGCAAGTATGTATAGTATCCTCTGTTTCACTTAAATAGCATGTAAGGAGTAACATGAAACAAGATTACCATATACACTGAGCCAAGATAATATAATCTTACCAATGCTCCTCCTTCCAGCACCATTTCATTTGTGACCGGATCTTTCTGAACAGCAGCAGTCAGACCAACTCCACTGCTTCCTTTACCAGTTGTATAAACTCCCCTGGGTGCTACATTAATTATGTGTTTAAGAAGCTGACTTTTTGCAACTCCAGGATCACCCATCAAACAGATATGTAGATCTCCTCTAATCTGCAATGTCAAAGGATATATATCAAGACACTTTGTAGTCCAACTATTCAAATACAATTTCTATAATCAGTATGTTTTTATAGATGTGAGTGTGATCTTGAAAATAAGCTATAATAAAAGGGAAAACAGGTTGAAGAGTGAACCTCAACTATCATAACCATTAACCAAGACCAGTTAGAGCCAGGTCATAGAGGGGGAGGGGGTACATAGAGAGGATATAACAATTACAGCTACCCTATGAATTTCAAACTTCTCAAAAGTGCAAGCTAAATTTAAACTTTCCAACAGTAACTGGGTCAGAAGGTACTATTCAGAAAGTACCTTCATTCCATCCTTCAGTTTCCTGTGAGGGGCACCCACAAGGAGCAGAAGTAGAGCCTTCTTTATATCTTCATGACCATAAATTTCAGGTGCCAATGATCGTGCCAACTTATTGTAAATGTCCCCATCATCAGCTAAACTTCTAATTTGTTCTTCCTCATCTCCTCTAAGTTCATACCTACAGTAGAATAAAAAATTAGTACGCACATCTTCCAACAAGAGCAAAGGTTTATATCAGGTAAGAGAACAGCTCCTGTTGTACCGAAAACTGCACTTAAGGCACAAGAAGTGGCTTACTCTTCATATTTCTTCTTGTAATGTGTAACAGACATGGCTTCTAAGTATGTGTCTGCAACTAAGCCAGCTCGCATTGCTCTAAAACCAGTGTACGGGATAGGGAGAAATATGCCAGATAGCTCAACAACATCACCTGGAGCTACCTAAGAAAGAAAAGTTCAAAGAGCATAGAACATAATCAGTTAAGGAGACTAAGGTTGACATCATTCTTTTTTATGATGCAAAGGTGATTTCGGAACTCGTACTTTCACTCCCATCAAGAGGATTCAATCAAAAGCTTGTAGTGTTTATACAACAACTAAGTTCACCCTATGAAATTGACAAAACAACCAACCTTTCTTGTGAGTTCACCCCTGAAGTGAACAGTCATTGTCCGAGGAATATGGCCTTTTGGGACATGTTCAGCCAACTCTTGTATCTTGGCCTGCAATTAAAGCGTTCAATGGAGATATACACCATATTAAATTTTGAACAAGCAATAATATACGAGTAAATTGCATAAACTATACAGATTCCCTCCTAGTTAGCTCAAATTTATGATTGAGTCAGAATAAGAAATAAACCTCCTGAAACTTCAAAAACTTTGATGCCCTGAGTTGAAGAATAAGGTTCCCCTTTGTTTTGTTAATACTACAACGCCTAGATGGGCACTCGAACAGAGGCATAAAGATTCGAGCAGTTACTTCCTGTCGAGCACAAAAAGAAATTATGAGTCAACAAAAGTGGCTTTAATGAAATGAGACCCGAATATACACCCTATTTCATCAAACAGATAACACTCCATTGAGTGAAAGGAAAAAGATGTTTCAAACGTATGAAGCTAGATAGGAGAAATATAGACACCGGCTTTATTATGATTTTTTGGCAATCAAAAGGGTATAGTACGAGGGATATTGAAAAAGACACAATTTACATGAGTACAAAAAGTTGCCATAAAAAATGTTCTCACTCAATATATCTGAGATAGGCATGTCCTTAATTACCTGGTAAATCTCAAAGCCGCATTCTTCGCACGTGTAGACAGCAACCTGCATCAATGGCTTAACATCTGAACACCGCGTCACAATACCAGATATCCTGACAAGCTGACCAATATATGAAGCCTTAACCTCCCTAATGGTAAATGGCTGCCCCTTTGAAGACGCTCTTATGTAAACTTCACTACAATACGCACCAAGGAACAAAAATTTAGAAATGGACTACTACAAGTCATAAATTGCAACCATACAGATGACTAAAAGCAAAGATGAGTTAGGGGTTTGTGAAACTCACAAGTAGCGCTTGATTTCGGGAGGCATCTTCTGATGGGGATCAGAACCATCCATATTGTCGGGTCCATCATCAGACCTTTGTGTCATCAAAATGTCATGATCATCATCCGGAAAGCCCTCGGTGGGCTGAGGCATGAGCTCATCAATAGCATCAGCGAAAATCCCAACATATCGCCGCGTGTTTTCCGTAACCCTGGTCAGAAATTCCTGGTCGAAATCCTGGTACTGCAATTAACCAAATCCACAATCGGCTCACAAACACAAGTTAACGCAATAGAAAATTCCCGAAAGTAGGGGAACTCACATTGAACAAGTCCTCAAGATCAATCTGGACTGCCCGGATTTTGCGATTCGCAACTTCTTGCTGAAATCAAACAAAAATGAAATTAGGGTTTAGTAGTTGCGGAGGTGGGTAATGAGAAAATGAGATGAGAGAAGGCTCACGAGGATGTTGATGTATTTGGGTTCCCCAACCGCGTCGGCGAAGTTGGAGAGGAATTCCTTGGCTAGCGCTGTGGGGCGACAGAAACCAAGTCAGGAAATGAAATCGGAGAATGAATCAGATGAGGGAGCCGGGAATTACCTTTGTCGGCGTCGAAGTTGAGGTCCTTCATGGCGACGGCGGCGGAGACTGAGAGAGAAGAGAGAGAGAGAGTAGTTGTTTTGTTTAATTTGGGGATTGGGGTAGAGAAAAGGGGAGGTTCAGATTTGGCGGGAAGTGACAGGATGGGGTTGACGGTTTTGGCGGGAAACCAAAAGGTGACAATGAACATAGTTATATGGTAATTATGTGGTTTTACTTTAAGTGAGAGTCACACTATTTACTAAACCGAGAAGGACGAGCCTCGGTGGTGATCGACTCAGGGTAAAATTCCTCTTTGGTATTTGCAGCCAAATTAAACCACGTACGTTTTCTAGTTGGAAGGAAGTCTGAAAATCAATGATCTCATTGGAGGGGAGGTCATTCGGAACTTGAACACTCTTGGAGTTTTTGTCATTATGAGAAGCAATGGGCAACCGGTGTACAATTTTTGTGTCACAGTTCAAGCCTTAATATATAAGGCGCTAGGTTCTCCAATGCCTCACTTTGCACACGTATCCATGAATCTTGCACCTGATCGGAGTAAGTTATCGAAAAAGGCATGGGGCAACTTCAGTGGGACAGTTTAGGGACATGGGCAAATCTACCACAGGCAATGGTGATGAACTACTTGGCATTGCTAGGTTGGGGTGATGGCACTGAGAATAAGATTTTTACCCTGGAGCAGCTGGTTGAGAAATGTACACTCGGTCGGGTAAACAAAAGTGGTGCCATTTTCGACATTACCAAGTCGAGGTGGGTGAATGGTTAACAGTCAACACTGATGAGTGACGAGCACTTCCACCAGGAGGAGAGGAGTTGAGAAAGCGTATTGGTGAGCTATGGAGAAGTACTGGTATCCTTACAGAATCAGATGGTTCATTTGTAGAAGATGCAGTTGAGCTTCATAAGGATAGGATTTGTTTGGTACCAGAAGCAGATAAAGAACACTCTCAGACTTGCTGTCGTATCCGTTACAGGCCACTTTAATCAGTCCTGAGGCCAAACCTCTCTTAGATGACAACCTATCTGTGTTTTGCGCCAGTTTCGTAGCTGCTTATGACAACGGTGAACTCATTGCTGCACTTGAAGAAGGCCAAGCTGGTTGGAAGAACTGGGTTAAGAGCTTTGGCAACAAACTTAAGCGGAAGGGAAAATCACTCTTCATGCCCCTCGAAGTGCTGTTAACCGGAAAGTTTCACGGTCCAGATACGGCGTGCTTTTACTGCACAAAGCTGGAAAAGATGGTGTTTTAACTCAAACTGAGTTCGTCACATTGGATGAGAGGTTCAACAAGTTGCGACAAGTTGACTGGAAAGCATTAACCAAGGATCAGCCTCTCCTTGATAGTCGATAGGGTTTTGTTTCTCTCAATTAAAACTGATATGAGCTATTACATGCACTACAAGAAATTGCCAGACAAAATAAAAAAAGGGAGGTCATATATTCATCTGTTTTAGTACTTCTTTGTTTCTTTTTCTTCCACACCTGATGATGTTACTCATTTTAGGCAACACCTGTTAATTTGAGATGTCATATGATCAAACTTTAATTTGCATTCTCCTTGATCATCTAATTTTAAATATTGTCACCTAACTTGCACAATATGGGCAGCAAGAAGCCAAAATTAGAGTTTACCGTCATTTTACAAAACCTCTACAAGAAAACTTGTATCTCCCGGGCCCGGGGTCTGGAAGACTCCTAGCACTTCCAACTGCAGCTTGAAACACACCAGGGGGCTTTCTTTAACACAATTTCAGCCAAAACCTGGAACTGAAGCATCAAACCGAAAACATAAGGTAAGCTTTGTAGGATAAAACACGGCATGAGCAATAGAGGATGAAAGGTCACAAATGTCTCTGCACCTTTCAGTATCATGGAGAAAGTGGATTCTGTTCCCTGGTTTTTGCCAACTTTGCTTGTATAAGTCTGTCCAAGATGGGGGGCTCTAATGGAGTTGGGTCAAGACAACGCTCCGCAGTTGCAACAACCACCTATCAGCAAAAGAATCCACAGAAATTAGGTCTACCAAATTTCAAAGACTTTAAAAGCAAGTTCTAAAATTTGAGATATAGAACCATTTCAAAAGAGCTTGAAGTTTAAATGTTCAGCATGTAGACCAGATACTTTTCTTATACCTCATCCAGTAAAAAGTCAATGGCAGCTTCATCTTCAGCCATTTCCTTTAAAGGAGTCCTCATAAACTGAATGTCCAACTGAACTTGCTGGAATCCACTTCGACTAAAAGTTTGGAGTCTGACAAATTCTTGCAAGCTTTTAAGACCAAGTTTTACCACTGTTGTTAAAACTGAACCCTGCAATTCGCAAGCACCTTTAGTTCACACTCCTGTACCAGTATCAGTACTGAATCCAACAACAACTACCAAATTACCTGTGTAAACTCCACTTTTGTAAAAATTTCAACTTTTTGCTTGAACAACTTTGCTAGATGGGTTTCCAGTAGCTGGCTCCTTGCCCTTTGTGTATTTGACCGACTCAATTTCTCCTCACGTAATGGATTACTCCGTGATGAGGTAGTGCTCCCAGTGCTGTCAGCCCTACGATGTCTGCGGAGGCCTTCAGGTAAAATCTGCTTAACCTCTCTCCCTATTCCTTCCAACTAGCACATTAGACAAGGAGATAAGTTATGAAATGAAATTTCCTAATGGGAAGTACATAGTTTCACCTCAAGTTTACTTTTATTTCATCGCAGAGAATACAATGGGGGAGAGGACACAAACACGTACTTACCTCGTGAAGAAATAAATCAACAAACATGCTAACTTCTCGTGGTTCCTTGTGCTGCGAAAATGTCAAATTTAATGAGCAAACTAAAGTATACAATGATAGGCACCATTATTCATTTCTTTATAGTCCGGTACTAATGCCAGCATCTTCCCTCCCCATTAGTGGAATAGTGCCAAACGGAAAACATACCTTGACCCAAACTGTTGCTGTAAACTTCCTCTTTTGGAGAACTGATATCCTTTGAGTTGTCATTTTTATGTACTGAAAAGAAGCAGATCAAAACATTATTTAACCAAATGTTTGTATAACTAATATATCAGACATCTAATTTAATCATAGTAGCTCAGCTAATATTGAACAACCTAACAAATTTAGAAATCAGACAAGTTTTTAATTCATACAAGGTGCAGAAACTTTTCACCAGCTGATCGGAATATCCGACAGATCTCCCCAGGAACAAAGGCTGGTCCATATTCATAGCGTCTGACACCACCACCAGAAAAGGAAGCACCTATTTCCTGAAATGAGAAGATGAAACTTCAACACAGGACCCTAGAATATGGAAAAATATACAACTACAGTACTGACACTTTTTAAATACAAAATGCGTAATTGTAAAGTAATCTACTTGCCTCAGTGATTCTTGGGATGGCATTCTGTTCTATGAAAAGCGAAATTTGGGCCAGCACAAGGACAAGCCCTGCCAGAACTTTGTCATCTAGTATTCCCTCTGTCAAACCCTGATCTTGACTGGCTAAACTATGCCTGCCTGATAGCAAGAGGAAGTGACCATCAAGTGCCCTGAAGAATTCCTGAAACCCTTCTTGGACCCAATCAATAATTAAGTCTCTCAGTTTAACTAGCAGTCCCAAATCATCATCCAGAAGTTGACGGAAGTCCTGAAATTAGAATGACAGAATGATCAAATTACACACGTTCCACAAGACAGGTATACAAGCGTGGATTAGAATGACACACATCTGAAAAACTACCTACATCATCTGTGACGTGAGGCACATGTACGAGATAGATGAACTTAAATTCCACATGCATAACTAAATTGGTAGCAGACCGAGAAACTGCATACATCTCAGATATTACCACTTACCAGTAAGACATTCATGCTGCCTTGGAGAACTGCCTTTTTTCCGCCCTCGAGAGCAACTTGTAAGGAATTATCTTCTCCGCTATTTTTTTGTCTAATTTGGACCTTTTTTAGAGCATCTGAAATGTTTAACATTTTCAACTCAAGAACTTTTCTTTGGACTTAAAAAGTTCAAACAATTTCAACTAAAGACCTTCGAGTTGTCAGGATGAGAGATAGAGAGAGAGATGGAGAGAGAATGAGAGAGAGAGAGAGTTAATGAGTAGAGATCAAATAATATTGCAAATCATTCCCAATCTATCAAGCTCTTCTTTTTTATGAATTTTGTGACTATAAATAATATTATTCTATTTGTAACTTGATATGTACCAAAGTTCTGAAAAAGGAGATGGTAGTTGAGCATCTTACAGAACAAAATGTCTGGTAATAGGATAAATGACTAAAATAAAGAATTTACTAGACTCCAATTTGTTAAACAATAGTTTAGAAGAAGAATAAGATTAAAAGGTATAAATACTCAATTAACATATGAATACCTGATATCTCACTTTGGAGATGAGAAAATTTATTGGCAACATAGAATTTGACAGAAACTTGGGCAGCCTGCAACAGTACAGATTAAACTTTCTACTTAAACCATTCTTTAACATTCAAATTCGCCTCCCCTATTGTAAATAGTAGGAAGAACTTTATGCAAATACTATTATAAAAATAAAATTTGAAAATGATATTTAAGAAGACCTCAAAAGAATAATCAGTTAGAGCAGCCTCATGTAGCACATCTTCCAACAGAAGTACATCTTTCCATATAATTCCTGCACCAAGACAAGCTTTTGGTTAAGCATTTCATGACAAATGCTACAATAAAAGTGAATGCATTCTCATTGGAGACTTCTAAGTTACAACCAGACAACGCCGATAAACTTTTGACTATTCACTCTTCAAAAAAGTGGTTGGAGATTTAAGAGGAGTAAGCACAGTTCATGAATGGTAATTCCAGAGACAACGGGGCAAAAGTAGATATAAAGATAAGAAGAAGGCTGAATAGTTAATTTTAAAGTTCCCATTGCTTTAAGGAAAAGGAAGACTAATTTCAAAAATGTTGTCAAAGCACAGAGACAATACTTACGAATTACAGCTAGTAGATCTGCTGACCAAACTTGTTGCTTTATGTAGTGCTCAGTGGTTTCAAAGTGCCTATGGAAACAAAAAGAAATTACGACAGTACTTATGAATTACAGCTAGTAGATCTGCCAACCAAACTTGTTGCTTTATGTAGTGCTCAGTGGTTTCAAAGTGCCTATGGAAACAAAAAGAAATTACGTTCCATGAGTGAGTATAAATATTCAATTATAGAACATGTGCTCCTTACCTGGTAACCAAGTCTTGTGCAAGTTTGCTTAGTTGGTTATCTGAATCAGGAAATATTGCTCGATAAGCACGAATAGCCTCCGCAAACTCACGAACAGAGACCTAAATTTAGTTGAATGATGGTAGCTGTTCAGTTGTGCAATTTTAATGTAGGGGATGAAGTATGCAACAGTCAGCAGTAATCACAAAACACATCAAACAGCTCAATGCACTGAAGTTGCATAGCAGCATTTAGTACAACTATGTATGGAAACATCAACTTCAAGACTTGACTAATAGTTCTGCTCAGGATCTTTGAAGCTTTAAAGTAGTCTCCGGAAAGTGCAACTTTAAGGTAGGGGAAAGAGTATGCAACATGAGTAGGGAGTAATCACAAAGCGCATCAAACAGAAACCTCAATGCATTTTGAAGTTGCATAGCAGCATTTAGTACAACTATGTATGGAACCATCGACTTCAAGATTTAACTAATATCTGCTAAGGACCTTTGAAGGCTTAAAGTAGTCTCCGGAAACCAGGCAAAAAAATTCTTTTACGATATATGTTCCAGCAGTAAACTTCTTCAGTTAAAAGTTCAAACTAAGATATGAACACAGATGTGACAGAACCAACCAGTCATTTTGGATAGTCTCCAGAGAAGTAGCCAACTACATTGCCAATATCATTTTTGTTCATCTGATGCCAACAGCCAACTTAAAAATTAAATTATAAATTGAAAAAAGGAAAACAGACTATCACAATGGTGCGTGTTAATTGAAGATTTGTGTTCGATGCTCGTAGGGAGCTTTTATAGGTTCCTTTTAGGTTTAAGTCGTTACACACTATTTGCCAAAGATAAGAAAACAAAACTGGTTATGAACCCAAATACTCACCTCATGAGCAGTGGCAGGAGTTGAATCAGTAGAAGGGTGATTTGAATCAACTGAAGCATTACCAACCTCTTCAATGTTAAGCTGCAGGTCGGCAACAGACTGTTCCAACTTCTCAAGCAGTTTCACCTTTAAGCTATCAACCTGCCAACACATATGCAATCTGTCATTAAATGCATCAAATATCAGGAAAACATTGGCAATGTATTCGAATTTTCTTTGGACTAAAATTACTTACTCAGTTATAATGTAAGAGAAAAATGATAACTCGATTTTTCAAAGTTCTAGCAGATTCACTTTATTTTATTTTGTAAACGAAAAAGTTGTATTGATCAGAATAAAAGTGGAAAAGACATCCACAACAGAGAACAACAGCAAAACCAAAAAAGCTACACAGCCCTTACTATTAACAGCACATGTACTTGGAGCCAGAAATAGTTAAACAGGGGAGAATAATCTGAATGGACGAACTTAAGCAAACAAATAAAACTAAAAAAAAAAGGTAGCAGTACAAACTGGGAAATCCAGTCGCTTGAGAAGCACAGCAGCCTCAGCTCTTGCTTGGATGGATTCAGAATCTGAGAAAAGCTTTCCCTGCAAAGAACAATCAGGCACTTGGTGAGATAATTTCCTGACAAGTAGACACAGTTGCAGTCACCAATTTATTCAGCACAAAAATTGAAATTTTAGACATTGACTGTATGCCAATGTAGCTAGATGTCTAAAACTGTCCTCAGTACAGAATAGTGCTAAGTCAGATCTGTTGAACGTCAATCCTTTGATAAACTTTACCCTAGACTAGTACTCTATAAGGCCCAAAAATACAGGCAAGGTTGACAACTGATATCTTTGCCAGCAGTGAACACATATCCCTTAATTCATAAACTTTTCTCATTCTCCTAAGCAAGAAGACATCGGTCAAAAATACAGCAAGGCCACATAGTCAAAGAGGTTCTTTCAGGGCGTCCCAAGACGAATCTTACTGGAATACTACAATTATCCAAAAGAAAATGCAACCCACGTAATGCTTCCACTTCTCTTCCCCTTGTTACTGATGCGGTAAAGAAGCTCCCAAGCCTCCTATCATGGTGATTCCTACCACTGGGAAGAGAGGACAGGACAATTAGCTGCAGCTTTTTTAGCTTTAAAGGCCAGCTTTGGAGCAGCCAGAGGCCTTTCAAAAACATATCAACTGCATAGGATAGCACCTGAATGTTATATCGCGCATGGAGGATGTTGTATATATCTCACTCCCAAAGCTAATCCCATATCCAATGTAATACTCAACTGCTTCAGTGAATTTTCCAATAGACTACTCAACTCATACTACATTGTATAGACCACATTCCAAATGCACATCCAGGTCTACATTTGAGCATCTAGACACATAAACTGCATAAATATATTAAGGAACCATCCACGTGTCCAACTAAGCAGCACCATTTTATCAAGAACCCATGAAAAGAAACGGATAAATGGAAGCTTTAACTTACCACACAATATTTTATGACAAACAAGACATCTATTAAAGGAAAGGAAAAAAGGAGTAGAAAAGAGGATGAAAAGGAAACATGTCCAGGGAAGACAAAGACATCAATCATCAGGACATTTCATATCGGAATTCTTAAATGCATGAAACAAGAAAATAAATAACTAATACCTAATGCTTCCTGGATAGGCATAAAGCAAGAGAAAAACCAGCAATTTTAGTATCAAGGGAAAGAAAGATAAAAACCTGCAAATTCTTTATAATTATGGCCACAACTTCTTCAGATGCTCGCTTACAATCCTGAAACGAGGAGTCACCATATGCCTAATAGTAGAGTCCCACCAAAAAAGAAAGATTTCAGAAAGCAAATAAAATTCTAAGAGATCCGACATTCAAATGATAATAGCAGAGAGTTACTTTAAAAATTGGCATTGCACCAGTATAGAACTTGACTGCATCAGCATATGCTTCTGATTTGATACACTTTGTGAGTCTAGCAGGTAGATCATATATGAACTGCACTTCCACATAAAAGACATATGTTTAACTCCCACAAAGACAGACACTAAATGGCAAACAAAGCATCATACAATCACATATAATCCTCCAGACCTGAAGCTTACGAAGAAGATTGCGGGTACGATGCAATTTCTCTATACGTTCTCTCCTTTCAAAAAGAGAAGTGTTGACACTATCACTTCTAGATTGCACAGACAATATCTGCAACAATTCCCCAGGTAAAAGTAACCTATGTTAAACTCATTTGTTCATACTTCTTTGAAATGAAAAGGATAATGCATACCTTCTCAAGCAGCTGCTCCATGTTTGCCTCCATGCCCACGATATTACTTTTCATCCTGTTAGGAAATAAACACATTGCACAAACGTCCTTATGAAAAATGTCAAAAACTGGTCACCCTAACCAACACCACTGATAAAAAATAGTCCCATATTCACTGAAATGAACTGCGCACACAAAATTTCATAATAGATTTTATACACAAATAGATAAACAACAAATGATGTTGTATATTGTCCATCGTGTAAAAAGAACTTAAGGACATACTGTTTAATTGTATCGGTTGCGCTGATAAACTTGTTGTAGTTCTCATAAACTAACATCTGTAAGTCGGTGTCAAGATTCTTGATCTCAGCAGCCATTTCAACATGCTTCTGTAGAAGCCCTTCCAAGTTTGACTTATGAACCTGCAAATTGATACATAACAATTTTAAACTCCTACACCGTCTTCAACAACACAATCGACTAACTAATAAGAGATCCCTCAAACCATTACTCATAAACATCTCATTTCTCTACTCCTGATATCTTATCTCTGCACACACTATGGCTATCTCCATTCAAAACTGAACTTAACAATCTATCGACAAAACCAGTCTTAATCCTCCACATATGCGAAATCTAGAAGAAGAGTAAGAGGGAGAAGCTTACGAGAAGATTCATGTACTGATCGGGATCGAAGGAGGTGGAGTTGATGGCGTCGAGAGTGACGTTTTTGGAAGACGAATTGGAGTTTGGGGACGACATTGAAGGATCTGGAGAGTAGAAGCTCGATAGCAGATCCCGCATTCTCTTCGCCTTGTCGTCCAGAGGCACATCCTCCCCCTCCATTCTTCTTCTTCTTCTCGCTTCGAGAACACTAGTTCTTTCAGAGAGAGAGTTTGGTGCCTTCGATTTTATTTCAGCCAAGATTTGGAGAAACGTCGACGGTGAAGGACTGGACCGGAGGTTTTCCAATTACCTGATAAATCCTGTTCAAAAAAATAATGCCAAACGACGTCGCACGCTCGCTTTTTTGTAGCTATTTGGGTTTAATAAATGTTTGTAAACCGTGCTCTAGCTATTTCCGGTGATCTTTCTCCGGACTTGTCAAAAAATAAAAACAAAAATGAGATAATATTTGGTTACGTAATTATTATTTTTTAATAAGGTTATTCTTGCAATAGAGTGTGTGTGTTAATTTTAATCTTATTTTTTATAACGTTTTCAGTGACTTTATCAATTTACAAATTCAATAGGTATCTTTATCACTCTTAGTTACGTTTTCAGTGATCTATGTCTGATATCAACTTTGATGAACAATAATAGATCTCGAGCGCCCATCGTCACCCCTCCCCATACCTACCATCAAGGGACAACGACGTTGCAGCAAGGTTGTCAAACTCGATTGTCGCCACACAACCAGCCTCCTTCGTCTGTCACTCACCCTATCCTCGTGCATCTGTCACCATAAACCGACATCCAATTCACTTAGACCCACTCTGCCCCATCCTCTGATCATACGACAATAATTTGTATGTCTGCACTTGATGCACGTTGACGAGGCCATAAGCCTACACCGTGGCACAACCAGACGAGAAAGAGAGAGGACGACAACAAAAGGTTCTAAACCAAGAGAGATGCTTGAGATATAAAGTTAGTCGATCTTATCCGAGTGCATATTAGTATTTTTGTTAATGCAATATTTATGTCGTGTGTTAAAAACAAGATATGAGAAAATCTACGTATCTAATATTCAGTATTTACACTATTATATCTCTAGTTGGAATCGTTTTAATATAGAAATCTTTTTGATTGCTACTCGAACCCTAATTTTGAGATTGTGCTCCTATGTTTTGGTCCGATTATATTTCGATCTTAATGAGGTATATGGTGTAAGAATAATATCTTATAGTATGAAAATTTAATTAAGAAACAGAAAATAGTTAGGAAATATGAGTAAGGAATAGAAAACATATATTACACTATTACAGTGAGTTGGAATAGGTCCCATTCAAATTCTTACGTGCTTTGTTTTCAAGATGGAAAATTGAACCACAAATTCTACCTCCATTTGAGAGAAATTTACATTACATTTGGAGATGGTTTTCTTTTCTTCAATTCGAGCTGGCCTAATATCAAGTTTCCATTAATTGGCACCTAAAATTGTACGAACCCTTTGAATGTAGCAAGAAACGTGCAAAAAAATCAAAAATAAAGCCAGACAGACAAGATTTGACCTGGGCTTGCAAGTAAAAATGGAAAAAAGAGCAAAAGGAAAGAGGTAAGAAGCTTCCCCAATAATATTCCTCGTTTATGCCAATTAATTACACAATAGCTGTACATGATTACGCCAACCATGACACCAAAGAAAAATGTGCCTCTTTTTTCTTTATTATTATCCACACCCAACTTGGGACCCTCCCTCCCCTATTTTTTCTCTATAAAACCAACCCTCCATCCCCATTGTTAACCTTCCCTTATTCTTCTTTGCTTTTCACATAGCCTCCCTCTGTTTCTCCGCCTCAGCTTTCAGACAAAGTTGCTCTAGTTGCCTTGTCTTTCTCTCCCTCCAGAGATCTCTCTCTGTTTGTTTGTTTTCGGGGTTTGTTGAAATTTCATTTCGATTTTTTCTGATTTTGGGGATCTGGGATTTCTAGGGGTTCTTTGTAACGTAAGCCCAATGTGTTCAGAAGCCTTTCTATGACACTCATGCGTCGAATTCGCTTGTTCCACTCTTTCTCCGTCGCCTTCCTGTACTGGTTCTACGTTTTCTCATGAACTAATCCACCCAGATTCCTCATTTCAATTTCTCAATTTTCGAAAACCCCCAATTTGAAACCCTAATTTTTTCAATTTCTTAATTTATTGAACCGATTCTTCCTGAGATGTCTTCGGTTCAGCGCCAATCGAGCTCCGGCTCCGACGGATGCGTGGTGGACGACAAGAAGAGGAAGAAGATGGAGTCCAACCGCGAATCGGCGCGGCGATCAAGGATGAAGAAGCAGAAGCACGTGGAGGAGCTGACGGTGGAGATCACCCGGCTCCAGATCTCCAACAACCAGCTCCGGCAGAGCATCGACGCCAAGGATAAGGCCTACAGCGAGTTGGAGGCCTGGAACAATGTCATGAGGGCTCAGGAGAAGGAGCTCACGGATCGGCTGCGCTACTTGGAGTCGATTGAGCAGACATTTGTGGAGTTCAGCGGCGGATTCGATGAGAACATGAATGGCATGGCTGAGATGCATGACACAATGCTCAATCCGTGGCAGATTCCTTACTCTACTCAGCCCATCACGGCTTCCTCTGCCGATATGTTTCTCGATTGGCCATAAAATCAATTGGATTAGTCCTCTGATTTGTTACTGTTATATCGAATCCGTTTTTGTTTTCAGGTCTGTGTTAGTCTATGTCTTGGGTGTCTATAGTGGTTAGCTTGTTTCATGTAATCAGTATCATCATCATTTCTGTGTATCCAAATGTGTGTTTAGTTATCTCAAGTCTTGTATTATTACCTGATCAATGTAGCATACAATTTGGTTTCTGATTAGTATTGTGTTGTTTTGACTGTAAGGTCTTGGTCTGAATGGTAGAAGGAACCGATGTTATGTGGCTATCCATTTTTGATCCTGTGAGATAAGGATGATCACAACATACAGTCCCTTTGGACTCGGCCTCTGTTCAATTTGAATGTGATCTATTGAATTAAGGATCCAATTTGGCACCAAAAACACATGCCTTCGTCTCCATTTTCCAGTCCAAATATTATGGTCGATGGTGATTGGCACAGTTAACTTGTAAGCATACGATGGTTGTCTGAATTGCCACGGAACTTCGATCCCCTTGACGCGTAGTGACCCTCACGACTCATTAGCTAAAAACGTCGTCACTTACAAACTGACCAAATCAACTGCTTGTAGATTGACCAAGTTAACATGTTCTGGGTATTTAGAGCAAAATTACCCGGCCACATTCGGTTAAATCAAACTACCATAAATAACGAGGTTTGAAAAATCTTAGGCCCTACTAGAACGGAGGGCTGGCTTGGAGCGCCTGCCTAGACTGTCTTGTTTTAGAACACTGATAAAACAAGGCCTACAACATGGCTGAGATGCATGACACAATGCTCAATCCGTGGCAGATTCCTTACTCCACTCAGCCGATCACCGCTTCTTCTGCTGTTAAGTTTCTTGATTGGCCATAAAATCAATTGCATAAGAGCATCTTCAGCAATGTTAGCCATTTTTAAGTTAAATTTTAGTCAAATTAGCTAAAATGTCATTTTGGCTAGCCACTTTAGAAATGCGGCTGCATCAATGCTCTCTATTTTAGCTAGTATTACATCAACATTATTCTTCAAATAAAGATTAAATAGTTTAAATATATTTATATATCACGTAAAATATCTTACAAAAAATGTATTAAATTATAGCTAGTCTCATCTGAGTCAATATAGCTAGCGAGATTAGGGGTGTCTTCGGTTCGGTTTTCACCTAAAACCGGAAACCAAACTGAATAAAAAATTCGGTTCGGTTTGGCATTTTTTGAGACCTTGAACCAGAAACCAAACCAAATCGTGGTTCAGTTGGTTTCGGTTTTTCTTCTTCTTTTTTAAAATAATTTTTCTTAAAATTTGTGTGCTTTTGGCTTAGTAAAAAATTATTGTATTTTAGGTCCTTTTTTTTCTTCTATTACTTGTTTTTATAAGCACATATAATATATCAATAAAATTTTTGACAATGATTCTTCAACAAACCAACAATTTATAAACCAAATAGATACTTTGAAAGTTTAATACTTAATAATTTCAAAATTATTGGGAATTGACCACACTAACACACCATGAAACCATAATTTTAAAACTTCTAAGTTCATCTTGAACACAAAATATAGACTTCATAGTTTAAAATCCATCCAAATAAATTCTGAATTTTAAAGTTTAAAAATCATAAATTTGAATAAAGAATAGAAAAATAAATTAAATATTATAGTTTATCATCTAAAACTCGCAAGAATAAAGTCTTCAACTTTAGAGGTAACATATCACTCTCTAGACTTCGCATACACGACATCTTAAACATTTCTATATGTACATAAAACGAAAATAAAAAGCAAAATATTAGAAGGACAAACATATAATTATATAGAACATAAGACCTAAAATCATATCGTTCAAATCAAATATTTCATACGAAAATAAAGACAAAAAACGATGTCGTTTTAGAGAGATTCGGTTCGGTTTTTCAAGGGCCGAAACTAAAAACCAAACCAAACTAATTTGGTTCGGCTCATTTTTTCTTAATTCGGTTTGGTTTATTCGGTTTGGCTGTTTCCGGTTTCGGTTTGGTTTTCAGCTCGGTTTTTTTCGGTTTTCAGTTTCAAAATTCCACTCCTAAGCGATATAGCTAAAAGTCATAAAAACTAAACTTTAGCCAGTCTGCTAGAGCTCTGAAAATATCAAAAAAATAAAAAACTAAATACGCTCTCTAAAATAGCTAAAAGCTAAAATAAAGTCTGTTAAAGTTGCTCTTAGTCCCTCTAATTCGTTATTGTGATATCGAATCCATTTTTGTTTTCGGGTCTGTGTTAGTCTATGTGTTTTGGGTGCCTATAGTTATTAGCTTGTTTCATGTAATCAGTATCATCATTTCTGTGTATCCAAATATGTGTTTAGTTAAGTCTTGTATTGTTACCTGGTCAATGTAACATACAATTTGGTTTCCGATTAGGGTACTGTGTTGTTTTGACCGTAAGGTTTTGGTCTTAATGGTAGAAGGAACCGATGTTATGTGGCTATCCATTTTTGATTCGTGAGACAAGGATCACAACATACAGACCATCTGGACTCGGCCTCGGATTCATCCGTTCAATTTCAATTTATATGTGATATATTGAACTAAGGATCCAATTTGGCACGAAAAACACATGCCTTCATCTCCAGTTTCCATATATTATATGATCGGCATTGTTTACTTATAAAGGCATCTCCAACTATTGGTTTATAACCCAAATTTAAATTCAAATTTTAGGCCAACCAAACCTAAAAATATTCATATGAGTTTTGCATCTTTAACCCATGAAGTTAAGACACGAACCTATTTTGATTTTTATATCATTGTTTAATTTTAAATTGAGTAAAACCCAAACATATTTTAATCATTAATTATTTTATATTAATAAACTATGACACTAGCTCACACCCACTCACTCATTAATTATAAGTTTTGGTCATATTTGGTTGAGTCAAAATATGACACAATTTAGGTAAATCTTATTTTAGTTCAACTTAGATAATGGGTTAAAGATTAAATTTTACAAAACTCTAATTTATTATAGGTTTTAGAACAAGAGTCAGAGGATAAGCATACGATGTCTGCCTGAGATGCCACGAAACTTCGATCCCCTTGACGCGTAGTGACCTCCACGACTCACTAGCTAAAAACGTCGTCACTGCAAACTCGACCAAATCAACTACTCTGTAGATTGACCAAGTTAACATATTCTTGGTATTTCGAGCAAAATTACCCGGCCAGAACACATTGGGTTAAATCAAACTACTATTTAATTCGAAAACTCGTTAGGTCTTACTAAAACGGAGGGCTGGCTTGGAGTGTCTGGACGGCTTGTTTTAGAACACTGAATTATATAGTCAGTGCAAAAAGATAACTACGGAATTTTTATGACTGGCGCTGCGAATTATATTTGCTTGCCACACAGATTCAGATAGTTTAGTCACAAAATTTCTAAATTTCGAGAATCTAAGCAGCCATTAAATAAAAGAATTAAGATTCAAGATAAGAAAAGCTTCTCTATAATAATCAGAAGCTAATAAAGTAATAATCCACCATTATATGCTACTGTATCAACATCATCATCATGTTTAACAAACAAGCAAAGTCTGATCACGCATGCAACAGCTTCGATTTAGTTTTCTTCAACATAAAAACGAAACAAAGTAGGTACTACGAAATCTAAAACATGACACACAACGTTGGAGAAGCTCCTCAGTTGTCGTAAGTACGGCACTCGTCGGTTTCAGGGTTGTCGTTGCAGTAAGTCTCCAAGGGGTCCTTGTTCTTCTCGTTGTCACGCTTGTGGCTCGCCGCCGCGCTCAGCTCCTCAACCTCATCCCACGCCGCCACGCACTCCCCGCTGGCCGGGTCCTCCGAGCACGCCTGCTCAGCCTCCTTGATGCTCTCCCGCACCTTATCCGATAGTTTATCCGGAGCAGCTGCCACCGGTCGGATCATCCTCATCCGACCCGAACCCACTTGCCCGAACGAGTACCCGAAGCTCACCCCAGCTGGCTTTATCACCTTGGGTGTCTCTGCCGCCCTGGCAAAGACTCCAGGGGTCGAGAGGCTGCTCACTCCTGCTACACTTGCCATTTTTCTCTCTTTCCTTTCAAGTTTTCAGCTTTCAAGGAAAAATGGGAAGATAGAATGGCGTAGTGATAAGGGAGCTAGCATGAGGGTTTAATTGGTGCTGCCATGGTTTTACGATCGCACACTTCTTATCAAATTTCAGCCAATCAGTCTCCTCCACGTCGGAAATGCTTAAGATATTTTGTGTTTCTTTTTAGACGTGAACAAATTAAAGTTTGTTAGGAATATTTTCGTCGTTTTACTACGAGAAGCCAAGGGGGTGATGCCTCAGCAGCTCAGCTTGATGTTTTAGACATTTTCATTTCAGTGGTACCAAAATATTGAGATGGCGTGTGTTGTTAAGCATCATGAACATGATTGCCATTTGGAAAGCCTTGTAAACCAGTTAAACCCTTTGAAGCTGAAAGTCGTAGATAGAATGCCAACTAAATCCGATCGACCACATGTTAGAATTGTTTATACACCGTAAGATATTAGCAAGAATTTAGAGGAAGACATGATTTCGGTTCTTATCTGACGATTTTAAGAAGCAAAAAATGATCACTTCCACAACTAATTTAAATACAGAAATTAGACGAAACCAAGCGTGGAGGCGTGTTTGCCCAGCTGTTTCTGCAGGACTACTCACTGTAGAATCAAGGGGGATGGACCTGGCAATGGGCATTGACCCCTTAAAAACAGCCAAATGATTTTGCATTCACTCAAAAGACAGGTGATTTGCCTTTGTTATGATCTAATGAACTTTAACACACGACACGAAACTAATATAATGTAAATCAATCAAATATTACTAAAACCCACAGGCCATGTGTTTGTGAGGAGGAAATGAAAGCTAAAAATGTAGTCCAGCTTGACTCATAAAATCTATGGAAACCAAGCTCCATTTAACATCCACATACAAGGCATGTCTCATATTTCCCAAGAAATTCGAGGTGCAAGGAATACAATGGCATCACGATTAACTAACAGTTTGTGAATATATTCACTATCCAGTGAGATTTACATACTACTCAAACATATATGGAAACATCAGGAATCCCAAGCACCATGAGATGAGAATTTACTTATTAACCCCAGATGATGGTTTCGTCAACAACTCAAGTGATTTTATTAAGTGATCCACAGCAACTGACACATCATCAAATGCCAATGCTCCAACTGCAAACCTGGCTGCCTTATGCGCCTCTGCTATTTTCTCTGGTGATGGCATGTAGCTACTATCATAATGGTAAGTCTTTGATGGGGCAACAGGAGCAGGTCCTGAAACAGTCCCATTTCTGTGGCTCGCCTGGTGTTGGGCCGCTGATGGGTAGTTAGTTGTTGAAGGAGCTGACGGGGAAGAGTAGGAAGGATCAGTGCCCTGATAATACGAGGGATACTGGGACGAGACTGCTGGAATGTTGCTTTCTGTAAAACTTGGATAGGATTGGAAATTACTTAAATTAGGATAGGTGTAATTAGTAGTATCATGAGGAGGAGGATAGTCATGCGGCGAAAGCTGTTGGGGATCATGTGGGTAGGGGGGTTGCTGGTGGTATGGCTGAGGATAATCAGAAGTGTTTGGTCTATTTGTTGGAGGAGGTAGATGGATATCATGAGAGGGAGGAGGAGGTAGATGGAAATCATGGGAAGGAGGAGGTGGATGGACATCATGGGAAGGAGGAGGTGAATGGACATCATGGGAAGGAGGTGGTCGATGGATATCATGGGAAGGAGGTGGTGGAAGGCCATCATGGGAAGGGTAGCCAGCACTAGGGAAAGATTGAGATGATGGTAGAACGTCAGCAGAATGCTGGTCGTTAAATCTATCAGGGAACTGAGGTGATGATTGAAAGCTAGCAGAACGCTGGAAATTGACTTTATCATGATATTGAGAAGGTGTAATATTTGTAGGATGCTGCTTGTTGACTTCATCATAAAACTGGGATGAAGAATCGGACTGTGGCCCAGGACTGGTAGCTGCAGTTTCACTTGGCCCAAGATCCTGCAAGGATAGACATATAAAAGAGTTGAAGATCATATTAAGTTAGAAATAAAGTAACTTTTCTTCACTTAGCAACTTCAGTTTAGTACCAAACATGTGTACAGGCAAGCAAAGCTGAAATTCTTTAACCATATACTCTTAATTCCATACGACAAGGGCTCAGTTGTGGAAAACGGATTCATATGCTACTTATGTTATGCCTAGAAGTAATAAATTTGGAAACATGGCTGGAATTTTATCACTTTGTTCTCTCGATAATGAAAAGTTAACAAGGCTCAAAGAAAACTAGTGTAAAGTTTAGAACCATACATATGAATCACTAGTTGTCCGCGAGGGAACTGAAAGATCATCATCACCAGCAGGGGGGCCAGCTTGAGGCTTCCTTCCTTCTTTCACAGCCTTCCTTATGTCTGCTGCTTTCCATGCTGCATACTTCTGTTTCTGCTCAAGCTGTAAAATAGTATAAAAAGGTGAACTACTACCCAAAAGAAAACAAGGGTATTGCAAATTATTCACAGCATAATCCTCTAACTTTGACTGAAAAAAATATATAAAGTTCAAGTGGCAAAGAAAAACATAAAACTCACATCAGGCTGAAGCACACCAAACTGGTTAATAATCTCAAAGAAAATGCTTGCAGCATAGAATGTTTTTGCAGTATTCCTGTAAGATAGTTCCGTATCAGATAATGATCAACTTAATGATCAACTTCCAAATAAAAATGTAAAACATTGCGAACAAGTATGAAATTGGAGCCCAATAGAACGACTGAGATGATAATGAATGTTCACATAAGGGCATGAAAACTCAACACAATTTTCAAAGAATATGCATAAATGGATGGGAAAATGAACTCACAAATCTGCTCGACCAGCACGATCCTGCTTGTCTGCCTTCCCGAAAACATTCAAGGCAAACCCCTCAAGATACAGATTGTCTTCAGGCCCCAGCTCCAGCGACTTCTTATCCTGCAGATCAAAAGTGTCGGCACACACTAAAAAACGATAGGGCATAGAAATCTATTAAGTTTATCAACAATTCATTCCCCAGTTTATCATTAAATCACTTTGCAGAAAACCAACTCTTCAGGTTCATGACGTATAGGTCACAATCCTATCCGCAGTCATGGGAAACTTACAACGCCTATAATAACCTTTGCATTTGTGGAACTTTAACTAACCACTTCTCCTCCCTATACAGTTATCCTAAACCCCTCCACTGATGAACTTCCAATACAATGGTATAACCTACTACTAGATCATTAAATGGTATATATCCCCCACATTGCCTAAAAAAAAACAGTAGTCTTGTTTCGAAAAACACCAAACCCTAAATCACAGGCACATAAACATCTTATTGAAATTAAGTAACCAGTAATCTGCTGACAGTTACAGAGAGCTGAGTATTCATAATATTTGAACCAAAAATCAGGTAATGGTGCAAAGCTAAAGTTCTTTCTTCTTATTAAAACAAACCAAATAGATTAACCCAGTTGAGATTAAACTCAAAAATGGTAAAGAGAAGTGGTTCAGAGAAAAGAAGAGACCTTTTCGAGCTGCTTCATCAGCGAAATCAGGAGGGAGTTGGTGGTCTTGGTGCGCTCGTTCTGAGGAATCTTGAGCCCTCGCTCCATTGCGTATAATCGACCTGATTTCAATACAAACACAAATCCAATTCAATCAAATCCTGGGAGAAATTAGGGTTTTAGAGCTCATAAAAATTGGATCTTTGGGCTTACAGTAATAAGCGACGAGAGGCTCGTGTTTCTGCAACTCATCGGCTCGTTGGAGGTACGGTAAGAGCAGCTTCGCGGGTTCGTTATCGCTCGCCATCTTCTGTTTTTTTGTTTGATCGGAGAGAGAGACGATTTGGGCAAGGCAAAGCTTAGTGGAGAAGGCAGAGAGAGTCTGGAATTCTGAAATTCTAGAATGGGGTCCTAGTCATCTTTGACGATCATTAAACGACGTCGTTGGTCATAAGAGCAGGGTTTTTACTTTTTACGAGGATTTCTTACGAGTTGCCGCATGTACCTTACGGTGTGCCCCTAGTTGCACAATTTTATCTAAAAAGTGATATTTAGACACTCTCAGTTAGAATACACACGGTAACATACTCTTTACAATAAAAGTATTAACACGTCTATATTTTTTCTCTCTACGACACATATTTTTAATAGTTTCACAGTTTAAGTGTGTCAAGATGTTTGAATTGTTATTAAGGCCTTACGGGTTATCTGACAATTACTTTTGATGATGTAGTTCTTTTGGTCTGATTTCGATAATGTAACTAGATTTGTACTTTCTTTAGAAAAGAAAATGCATTAAAGAGAATGTCCTCTAGGAATCTTGGACAACAACATAATACAAGCAAAGGAAGTACAAAGGTGAGTACTTGGTAAAACCATGTACAATTTTGCATACAAGCTTGACGTCGCTAAAGGCACATATAGAAGTGTATGATCAAACAAATTGGCCATGTAGAGAATATCTTGGAAAAATGTGGAAATTCGCCAAGAGATATGATATTTAGACGAACAATTTGGATGAGAAGAAATAAATACCTCTTGCACTTGAAGTTGGTGCAAATAGAGACGTTGAGCCCAAATTGAACCTGTCTTTTAACCTATTGAAGAACCATAGTGTTGTTGGTATATATACCGCAAGCATAAGCAACGACCTTATAGGCTGTCTTCCGGTAGACCGACATCTGGGCTACCTCGTCATGGTGAAAGATCATTGGTACCACATTGGGAAGGTGCTCTCCCAAGCTCCACAAGAAGGCATCATAAGAAGATATGTGTGTAGTTAGTCCCACATCGGAAACATAATATGTGAGGGAACCTTCCTTGGCTATAAAAGGAAGGCTTCTCATATGTAGAAATGATGATGATGATGGATGGATCCCTACTCACTCTATCTTGGAGAGTTCTTGTAACACCAAGGGCCTATTGGCCATAATAGTTGATTTGTAAGTGGACGTAGCCATGTCCTCCGATGGTATGGTGAACCACTATATGTCCTTATCTCTTGCTCATGATCGTCTATTGTTCGTACATAGCCTCCGGGATTATGCAGAAACATTTGACGCCGTCAGTGGGAATCATTACAAAAAGTCACGTTGCTCCACCTAAGAGGAATTCCACCCTAGAGGCATTCCACCCGAGAGGCATTCCACCAACGCATGGAGACAGACCAACCAGCAGGTTCATGCACAAAGGTAAGCCCGGGTATCCAATATGCAGGCCCATGCCTCCAAGAGGGATGGCATGACCCACCCGGGTTCTTTTATCATCGGGACGTTACCAAGGCCAGACAACAAACTCCAACCACCACCCGAAGCTGATTCAACGAGACCCGAGGTCCCTCTCCCGGTGGAAGCCTCCGGTTTGTTCCAAATCACCGGGATCATTTCCATCACTCGGGACCGGCCTCATGAGCTCTCCCGGGTCAAGCTCATCAATCAATTGCTAACGGGATAAGTGTGATTCACCGGGAACAAGCATTATCTTGGTAGAGTTCAATCTTCCAGGTCCGATATCAAAATAAGTCACCAGCACCCGCTGCTCTCATTCATCGGCTACTGCTCGGTAAGCATCAGAAAAAAAGAAGAAGCAAAAAGTGCAGACTCTTGGTGGGGTATAAGGGAAATTGCTTAGTTTGGTTGTCCCAGACTCTTGGTGGCATATACGTAGAGTAGAAAATCCAAGAGGAAGGGATGATTAATGTGGGATGAATAAGCCTGCAAGTGAGGCGCAGTCATCGGGAGTTCAATGCGCGTTGTATATATGAGGTGGCAAAGGATTAGTACAATGGTGGATTAGAAAAATGACTTATCAGCCAAAGCTTGTGACTATTTAACTGAGCGGGAAAGAGAAAGTGACCAAGGTTCGAATCCGTTTTAGTCGAGTTCAGTATCCGGGAGCACTCTTCCGGTTCGAAGACGGAATGAGACATCGGCATCCGCTGACACGACCCACCCTGAATTTCACTATGAAACCCGGAGTAAGTTGTGCGGGGACCACCTCCAAGGAAGATATTACCGAAAATTCGGCATGACCTCCCTTGAAAATGGACAACCCTTCCTGAAGAAACCTGCAAACACTCCTATAATTCTCAATCCAACCTTAACTTCTGGAGCCTACGTGCTCCCTAAACACAACCACCACCAATAACAACAACACAACATCATCCAAACATCAAAATATAATTATCCAAATAAGATAACATAAATCCTTCGACAAATATTTTAAAATGTCAACGAGCATTCGCCCATAACTGAAATAATATACATTAAATCCAAGTATTCAGAGCTACTAGACACTAGCGAAAAAAGGAAACACAGGTAGGTTAAATAGGTAACCTACCGGTGAAAAGTAGTGGAAATGCGGGTGACTATGCCTCGTCTCCTACTAGGTCCAACCCGTACTCTGCAGACTGGGCATTTTAATACGAAAGGCCCAGGGGAAAATATTTAATAACGTTAGAGTGAGTGGACAAAAATAAATTAATAAAAATATTTATGCATTCCCATTTTTATTTTCCAAAGAAAATAGACGGCATGCGACCGCTTAAAAGCGCTCAACTCAAAAACTAGTAATTTCACGACTAGCTCCGGCTAGTCACCAACTCAAATAAAATGGAGCCTCTCAGGCTAAATTATATATAATCATATATTTGTATGTATTTACACTCGTCAGACTCGTTGAATGAATCCTAGGAACAATTTAGAAAAAAAAAAAGAAATTCATACAAGGCTACGACGCTGGCGTCTAACGCTCACGTTGCGCCATAATGATATTTTTCCTCATTATGACCGAAGAGGACGGGTGTATAAATATGTGTGGACTCCTTATATGAAAACCTAAATAAACCAGAAAAGAAAGTAGTTTCATATAGGGCTATGACGCTTGTGTCTAACACTCACGTCACGCCATAATAGTATTTTACCTCATTATGACGGACCAAGCACGTATGGCTAGCTAGCATTTATATACATACTATACTCATAATATCCAATAAACATATCCACCGAAAATCTCATTTTCAGAATCTCTCCAAAGGAGGAAAATTGTCAAATATCCGAGAAATAAATAAATCTCAGGAAAAGAAATAAATGATCAACAAGATAATTTATCGCATGCTTTTCAATTAAAAACAAAGGTCCACTCACAAATTAGGCTTAAGCCTGATGACGCTCCGAGGCTTCCTCTGCTCGGGCCTCCTCTCGTCCTGTTCTAAATATATAATTAATTCCCACTAAAAATCCAATAATTAAACAAAATGGGCAAAATTAAAAGCGAGTCTCCCACACACTCATCATTGCCCAACTTCGCCATTCTTAACTCAAAATGGCTCAAACTTCACCGAACATACCGGTAGCCCTAACTCAACCTTCTACAGATAATTGACTTTAATCCTACGGCCGAATTCTACATTATTCAACCGCCAAAAATACCACATTTCGGAAAATCACAAACCTATCCAAATCTCATCCACAAATTCCATAATTCACATCAATATACTCCTCTTAATATTCCATATTTAAAATCTTAAAAATCTCCCAAACAACGGCGGCGGCCGGCAGCCGATTCCGCGCGACCTTCAATTCTTATGAAATTTTGACAGAAAAACCCTCTCATCATGCTCTACAACTTTCCTAACAAGCACAATCACCAATTCCAAGCCTAACTAGGTCAATCGAGCAAAAACATCAAAAACGCCCTAGAACTTCCACCCCAAATTTCTCCTTACCTAAAGCGAACCGGAGTGAGTCCTTTTAGGGCAAGGCAGTTGGGTTGGAGACCTACAAAACCGCACAAGGCTTGCCCGGATTGGTGGCCAGAGGATGGAGCTCCGGCGAGAACACAGTCGGTCCTTCGGGACGAGTTTCCTTCCGCTCGGCCGTGAAGTGGTAGCGCTCACCGGCCAAGGATGAGAGAGGAGGAGACGCTGGTCCAGACTGGACCGGTGCGGCAGCCTGGCTCGGCCGGACGACGGCGGCGTGCGGAGGATTTCCGGCAGAGGAAGAGAGAGCTCGGGAGGGAAGAACCGGGAGGAAGAGAGAAGAAAAAGAGAAGAGAAAAAAATATGGGTTTTGGACCTTTAACCCCAAACCGGGCCAACTTTAAAAAAATACCCAACTCCACAAAAAATTTACACTCCAAAATAATACCCTAATAAAAATTACATTTTACTAGCTAAAATTTACCATTTTTACCGTCGTCATAATTTTCTCTTACGAATAACTCTCCGAAATAATCGTCCCCCAAAACCCCTCTAGGAACCAATTAAACTATAATTTCATTGACGGAGACGGTAAAATTCTTATTATAATCAAGCTAGTAAATAAGGTAAAAATTTAAGGGTCAGGATGTGACATCCGCTGGCTTCATAAAGAAAGATTATCGGGCTGAAATGACATCGGGTTATTTGGAGTGCAAATCACATTCCTACCGATGATACCAACAGCTAACAGAAGAGGAAATACTCTTGGCACCCAAGCAACAACTGCTATGGACACCCATCTTGTCTTCAGATGAAGTCCTTTCCGGTAGCAGTCTCATCTCCAGGTGAAACTCGATCCCATCTGTGTCAAATTTTCAAACAGAGAAACCCAGTGATCAACTTCTCCTTACTGGTGTACGTTGCCGTGGATATCCAAATTCCATATAAGTCCCGTCTAGATTATGATTGTTATAATCTTGTTGATTTGTGAAAGTTCATAATATTGATGCCATGATTTCGTCCTACTTGCAAGTCAACCTGTATGTATATGAGTATGCATGTTGGTCAGTAGGTTTTGGCATTCGACCGAGAGGCATTCCGCCGAGAGATTGGCATTCGACCCGAGCAAGACTTGGGGGGGACAAAGTGAGAGAAGAAAATTGTGAGAAAGGGGGAGAGGGAAGTAATTCCGAGTAAGAGAACCTTCTTCCTTAGAGAGTTGGGGGGACAGGGGGTGTATGTCATTACTCGGTCGTTACTTATGCTTGGCGGCATACAGTTTATTTGTAACTCTCCAAGTAAGATGATCCTCTTACTCGGGAGTTGGGGGGACATGTTGTTGGTATATATACCGTAAGCATAAACAACGACCTTGTAGACTGTCTTCCGGTAGACCGACATCCGGGCTACCTCGCCATGATGAAAGATCATTGGTACCACATCGGGAATGTGCTCTCCCAAGCTCCACAAGAAGACGTCATAAGAAGATATATGTGTAGTTAGTCCCACATCGGAAACATAATATGTGAGGGAACCTTCCTTGGCTATAAAAGGAAGGCTTCCCATATGTAGAAATGATGATGATGGATGGATCCCTACTCACCCAATCTTGGAGAGTTCTTGTAACACCAAGGGCCTATTGGCCATGATAGTTGATTTGTAAGTGGACGTAGCCATGTCCTCCGATAACATGGTGAACCACTGTATGTCCTTGTCTCTTGCTCATGATCGTCTATTGTTCGTATTCCACTGTGATTCTACACAACCTCCGGAATTATGCAGAAACACATAATATAACCGATAGACGTGGAACCTGCAATTTA
The DNA here is from genome assembly GCF_000184155.1 of Fragaria vesca subsp. vesca. Taxonomy (NCBI): domain Eukaryota; kingdom Viridiplantae; phylum Streptophyta; class Magnoliopsida; order Rosales; family Rosaceae; genus Fragaria; species Fragaria vesca. The sequence continues at coordinate 24,779,257 of NC_020495.1, read as the reverse complement.
AACACTTAATTATTAGAAATCATCTGTATTAACACGTCAATTTTAAGATAATCCTAGTTTTACATTCATTTGATCATTCGTAAGTATGTTCACATATTTGTAATCGATAAATAGAATCATGCTCGATCACTTTAACCGAATTATGCTTTAATTGACAACTTTGATCGGTAGTGTACGGGCCATCTCATCCGAGGACACAAATCTCCAAAATAGTGCAGGTGGACCACTGACGGAAGTTACGCATCATCCTTTCTAACTTCGATTGCGAGTTGCAGAGAAAGTAGTGAGTTGTGAGTAGTGACTAGTGAGAGAGCCGTGATACCACACTACAGTGTAAAAGAATCGACCATTAAAAAAAGAAAGGAATCAAAAACCAATGAGCGATAGGATGCTCCATCTTCAAAAAGTCTATCATCGCCTCTCTCTTCGCTCCTTCACTCCTCACTCCCTCCCTTTCCAATTCCCATCCCTCCTCTCCCCCACGCGCCCCCGCCGTAGCCACGCCGTCAGGTCCATCCGAACCTCCGCCGCCATGTCTGCTACCTCCAGGCTCAGCAACATCGTCCCCCTCAACGCCGTCGTCGCCGAGAACGCCGGCAACGGTTCCGTCTCTTCTGCCACTGCTACTACTTCATTCGAAGATGAAGGTGCTTTATCACATACTCATTTGAGCTCAAGACTCATCTTCTGAGCTTCAATTTTACTATCATATTCTGTATTTGCTTTAATTTGAATCATTAGAGTTTTGCTTTAGGAATTTGAGTTTCTTGTGGAGCTTCATAGTTAATCTGAATTTTGCTCAATTTGAATTTGAATTTGAATTTGCTCAGGTTCATAGTTAATCTGTAATATAGAGTTTAGGATTGCATTTGAGCTGTGAATTTTGTTTTGATGTATGTAGAAGATTCCACGATGGGATATCGTCTTCCTCCGAAAGAAATCAAAGATATAGTTGATGCTCCGCCGCTTCCGGCCTTGTCATTCTCACCGCACAGAGACAAGATACTGTTTCTAAAACGGAGAGCTTTGCCCCCGTTGAGTGAGCTCGCGAGACCGGAGGAAAAGCTTGCCGGTGTTCGGATTGATGGAAAATGCAATACAAGGACTCGAATGTCATTTTATACTGGGATTGGGATCCATCAGTTGCTACCGGATGGGACTCTTGGTTCTGAAGTTGAGGTGCATGGATTCCCTGAGGGTGCTAAGATCAATTTTGTTACTTGGTCCCCGGATGGCCGCCATTTGGCCTTCACTATCCGGTTTGATGATGAGAGTACTAGTAGTAAGCTTAAAGTGTGGGTTGCGAAAGTGGAATCCGGGGTAGCCAGGCCGTTGTTGGAGTTGCATGATTACTGTTTGAATGCGGTGTTTGACAATTTTGTTTGGGTGAATGAGTCTTCTTTGTTAGTTTGCACCATTCCTCTGTCTCGTGGAGACCCACCAAAGAAACCTTTGGTGCCTTTTGGGCCTAAAATCCAGTCGAACGAGCAGAAAAACATTATTCAAGTTAGGACATTCCAGGATTTGCTGAAGGATGAGTATGATGAAGATTTATTTGATTACTATGCTACCTCACAGCTTGTTTTAGCTTCTTTGGATGGCACCATCAAGGAAATTGGTCCACCGGCTGTATATACATCAATGGACCCCTCCCCAGATCACAAATATCTTTTGATTAGTTCGCTTCACAGACCATACTCTTTCATTGTACCATGCGGAAGATTTCCCAAGAAGGTTGACATGTGGACAGCTGATGGAAAATTTGTTAGAGAACTTTGTGATTTGCCTCTTGCCGAGGACATCCCCATTGCATTCAATAGTGTGCGAAGAGGGATGCGCTCTCTCAACTGGAGAGCGGATGAACCATCAACACTCTACTGGTATGTATCTGTAACCCTGATGTCAAACTATTTGAAAGGAGTACAATCTATGATTCCTTGTACTAATGGTTCATATCATATAATTCTAACACATGCACTTGAATGCTACTTAGAATTAACAGCTTCAGATTTTCTCTTATTTGTCCCCACAAATCCCACAATGCTTTGTCAACCGATATTTATGTTTAATACTTAACAGTTTACTGAAGCAACTCTCAATCACCATATATAGGACCTCAACTTCTTGTTCCTTTACTAATCGGGTTTTGGCTTAGGCCTAGTCAAATTTTACAATTCCAAGCAGTGTCTAACCCATGGTCAAGAGTTATTTGCACATAGTTGCTTTGTGTATATTGTTTCAGTTACCTATCTGACTCTCTCTCTCTCTCTCATTACTAGGGTTGAGACCCAAGATGAAGGAGATGCGAAAGTGGAAGTTTCTCCACGTGATATTGTTTATACACAGCCTGCTGAACCACTAGAAGGCAAAGCTCCAACAATCTTACACAAACTCGATCTCCGATATGGGTATGAACTTGTCTTATTAATTTTTGTTTTGTAATTTCATAGCAAAAAATATAAATTTAAAATGGTGGATGTTCTCTTTGAAAATAATTCAACTTATTTATATATGTTTTAATGTGACTTTGGAAGAACAGTGTTTCCAAAAGAAAAATTATTTCTTGAGACTTGAAGCATAATATACTCCATAAAATGTGCCACCATAGCCATACTTTTCTTTCATGTGTGAGAACTTCTTTTTTTCAGAGGGATTTCTTGGTCTGATAATTCACTGGCTCTAGTTTACGAGTCATGGTATAAAACACGGAGAACAAGAACCTGGGTAATTTCTCCTGGATCAAATGATGTCAGTCCCCGGATCCTGTTTGATAGGTCATCGGAAGATGTATACTCTGATCCTGGCTCACCCATGCTGCGGAGAACTCCTGCCGGAACGTATGTGCTTGCCAAAGTGAAGAAAGAAAATGATGAAGGCACTTATTTACTACTGAATGGAAATGGTGCTACACCAGAGGGAAATATCCCATTCCTTGATTTGTTTGACATGTAAGTGTTTGAATTATCTGTTTCTAGCGCATTTGCCAAGTTGTGCTTTTGTGGTCTAAACCAAATTCTTTCAGAAATACAGGAAATAAAGAACGAATATGGAAGAGTGACAAAGAAAAGTATTATGAGGGTGTTGTTGCTTTAATGTCTGATGAGAAAGAAGGAGATCTCCCCATCAATACCTTGAAAATATTGACATCCAAAGAGTCAAAAACTGAAAACACTCAATATTATATCCTAAGCTGGCCAGAAAAGAAAGCATGTCAAATTACAAATTTCCCTCATCCGTATCCACAGCTGGCATCATTGCAGAAAGAGATGGTTAGGTACCAGAGAAAGGATGGGGTTCAACTAACCGCAACACTATATCTTCCACCAGGCTACGATCCATCCAGGGATGGCCCTCTTCCATGTTTGTTTTGGTCTTACCCTGGAGAATTCAAAAGCAAAGATGCTGCCGGACAAGTTCGTGGTTCTCCTAATGAATTTGCTGGGATAGGTCCAACATCAGCCCTGCTCTGGATGGCTCGAAGGTATCATTGTTTCTCTGGTTATGTGTTGGTGATTTCTGTTTGTATGGTTCTTTGTAATTGACCTTTCCGATGTCTGGACTGTTTTTGATTTGTGCTAAACCAATTTTTGGTTTGCCCCAAAATTGTGCAGGTTTGCAATTTTATCTGGACCAACTATTCCTATTATTGGTGAGGGTGATGAGGAAGCAAATGATAGGTAAGTTGTTACTCACATATGTAAGAATACAGGTTTTGGCTTCCAGCAGTATGATTTAACCTTTTTAATTAATCCGTGTATGTGGAGTGACTGAAGATCAATATTACATAATGTTTTCCCATTTACAACAAGAAAAAGAAAACTATTATATACCCCCTGACACTCCTGATTTGCATTTTGTCCTTGAATAATGTGTTGTGCATTTTGACCAGGTATGTGGAGCAATTAGTTGCAAGTGCCGAGGCTGCTGTGGAGGAAGTCATTAGACGTGGAGTAAGCTTCTTCATAATTGCAAAATATGAATTTTATTTACATGCTTTTGGCCTTAAAACTTGAACTGATTCTTCTGTTGACCGGGTTACCCATATGAAGGTGGCTCATCCAAAGAAAATTGCTGTTGGGGGACATTCATATGGGGCGTTCATGACTGCAAACCTACTGGCACATGCTCCTCATCTTTTTGCTTGTGGAGTTGCTCGTTCGGGTGCTTACAACAGAACACTTACTCCTTTCGGTTTTCAGGTTGGGCATTGCTTTGATTAGGATTGCTGATTATTTGGTCAGATTATTACCTCTTCCAGAAGTAATTATTAAATTATCAAACAAATATACCTGTCTTGTTATCTTTCTTTTTTCCTTCTTTCTTCTCATGCCCCTGATATCGTCCCCAAGTAAATTTTTATCTCCAGTTCTGTAATCTGACTCTTTAATTTATTTGTATAGAACGAGGAAAGAACTCTCTGGGAGGCTACTAGTACTTATGTGGAGATGAGTCCATTCATGTCAGCTAATAAAATAAAGAAGCCAATCTTGCTTATCCATGGAGAGGAAGACAATAACCCAGGGACTTTAACCATGCAGGTAAAAAGGCTCTCAACCATCTTTCCAACATTGCTTGTATTTAATTAATTTTTCTAACATCCTTCTTTCCCTTCATTGTTTCATTCTGTGAAATCAGTAACCTACAGTAGTCAATGTTTCATTTGTTTTGATGTTGGTGGCATGGTAGATTTCTTCTTGTATGAGAGTTGTTGACTTGCTACTTAAATGATCTGATGTGTGGTGCAGTCAGATCGTTTCTTTAATGCTTTGAAAGGTCATGGTGCTCTTTGCCGCCTTGTGATTCTTCCTTTTGAGAGCCATGGCTATGCTGCAAGAGAAAGTATCATGCATGTATTATGGGAAACTGACAGGTGGTTGCAAAAATATTGCGTGTCTGACACTTCTGATGTTAATGTTGATGAAGATGCATGTAAAGACAATGTAGGCACAGGATCTACAAATTCTGAAAACAAAACAGTGGCCACTGGTGGAGGCAGTGCCTCAGAAGTGTCAAGTTCTGAGCATGAAGGAGTTGATTCTTTGCCGAGGTCATTGTTATGGTAATTTCTTCTCTCTGCATATAGCAATATCAACTCAGGAAAGCAATGATCAAATAAGAACTCACTTGATTTTTTTCACAATCTCTTCTTAATGCTTGTCACATCCTTTGAACATATCCAACCGTCAGACCTCAGCAACTTGTCTTAAAACATCAACAATTAATAGATGCCTGAATATTTTTTTTCCTGTAAAAAACCGTAGATGCATGTTTCGCTGAGCCTTAAATTTGATTATACTGCAGAATACATTGCTGATCTTGGCTGCTGAGGACTGTAGTTCATACATTAATGTGGCGTACAGACTATCAGAACAGTGTGATGCTCGTCCCCGTGAAAGCGCAATAGCAAGATTATTCCTCTGGTGCAATTTGCATCTGTATCGATCAGTGGTGTACTATTCATAATTGTAACCCAAATATATTTTCCTCCGATACGCTTTCCGCACCATAATATTAAAAACGGTGAATGGTCAACCAGCTTGGGGGAGGAGAAATTTAATCAGGTCTACAACATCCTATCTGTTGCTTGTGTCTCATGTAGTCATTGGAGTAAAACGTTCTGTATTATGTTGGCCAAAAGAGAGCTAACTTGTGCAGGCTTATGCATTAAGCCATTAACATTGCCACAAAAAAGGCTTATGTAATAGTTATGTTTTGCACAAATGGCATGACGATGAACAGTAGGTCTTTTGTTGAAATGGAATGGATGGTGAAGTACGAGAAAATCCTACCGCCTTCGGTACACATAGTTACTCGAAAGAGTCTTGAAATTTTCTTGAAAATGATCATTTACTATATATCTATTCTTTGAGATGACGTCATCTACAGTAAAAAACAGTGTGTTTACGTGTTCTGCCCTTCCTGTTAGGTGGTGTAATTCCAGTAGTGCCCTTCGGAGTTGGGTAATCTCGCATTTGCCCCTGCTGTATCTTCTTGAACTGTCTGGACTCTGGACTCTTCGTTCTGTCTCTCTCGCACTAAATTCTTTTTCCTCTCTGTCTCGCCAAAGATTTCTCCCTCTCCATATAAACGATTACTCAACCATTTTCCTCTCAAAAATATCTGCTGGAGAAATTGAGAGCAAAGGAACAAAGAGCTTGATCTTCACTGGTTAGTATAAATTTTTTTGCGGCCTCATTCTTCTTCTTCGTTTAGTTCTGTTGTTCTCTCTTGCTTTCTTCGCTGTCTTATTTCCTTACATTTGAGAGACACCTCTCTCTGCATGGGTTTAGAGTTGTCATATTGGGTTTCCATCAGCAAGAAGAGAGGAGATTCTGGGTTATTGAGTTTTTGATGTGTTGGGCTGAGACAAGACAAGAGAAATCTGGGTAAGTGGTTCTGTATTTTTGCTTTTCTCTTTTTAATTTCGTCTAATTGCCAGCTAATTTTCTTTTTGATTGCTTGATGTCTGCAGGTTTTCTAATTGATTTTCCCAACTTTGATATTCTATTTGTTTAAGAGTCATGAATACATGTGTTTTGGATTAGTTGCAGTCTTGCATATTGTAGATTCATTTTGGTTCCACATTCAGGCCAATTGATTCTCTCTTTGGTTATTTCAAAAAGGCATATGCACTTTTTTTCTATTTTAGTTACAATGTTGTGATCTAATTGCATGTTTGGTTCCCCTGACATTGTCATTTGCTGTATTCTGCAGGAAGTAGAGGAGTCTGTTCTCAATTGGAGTAATGGTTCAGTTTGTATTAAGCTTTTCCTCGAATTCGACTACATCAATTACTCGGTAAAGGTCTTTTTTCCCTAACTTTGGTTACAATATTTCTGTTGAAGTAATGGTTCAGTTTGTTCTTGATTTCTGAATATTTAAACCTTCGGTTCTCAGAACTATCATGGGATTGTGTGGGTTGGTATTGCAACAGAATCTTTGTTTGCTATTGGTATTTTGCTGCCTGCCGGATTTGTTAAGATATATCCCACTTATATTGTTCTTCTCAATTTTATGACTGTTGTGTTTTGTTCCTATGCGGTACAAAAGCTCAATTGCTTTGATCTTATTCCTATTTTTCTACCATCCTCTTATTAAAGTGTAATGTTTTTCATGTTGTACATGTCCGGTCAATTACCATATCAGTGTGGATAATCTTTGTTTGATTTCAATTATGGTTATAGGTTATCATTTGGTTTTCTTCATTGAAGGTAAATTTGAATTTTGGTTGTGGGTTTCCGAATTTCCGCAATTTGAAATATGGGTATCGAATTTTGGATTGAGACCATCTTTTGTGACAGAGAGAAAGAGGATTTGGTAGCTGTGATTGTCGCCTTCTGATTTTCCAGTCAGATTTCTAAAGCTTTGTTTCCTCAATTCTAGGTGAGAAATGAATTTTTGTTGTTTAACTTTAGTCTGGGTAATTCATTCTCAAGCCATGTTTATTTACAGTTCTTTCTGATCGATTAGAGTTATAGAAGATAGGTTTTTGTGCTTGAGAATTGTGCTTCAAACTTAGTGAGAGAATCCTGTTTGTTTGAATTTTTTTTCCCCAAGCCCCACTCATGTACTGCCTGAGGTTTAGGATTCAGAGTAGATTCTCAAGGGGCTGAATAAGTGTAGGATTAGAAAAGAATAATAGGGATAGATGGAGGAACAGATTGAGAACATTATGTCTTTAATTGAGGTCCTTCACTTCAAAAGATATCCTTATGATAAATTTGTTTAGTTTAAATTTATGTTTTGTTCAGTTCAAACTCTCTGCTTATATGTTTCATAAACTTTGTTTTCTTCTATGTATATACTTTGAGAACAGATAGACATAGTTTCTGCCTATTATGCAAATAAAAACAGTCCTAAAGTATTTTCTCTCATGTGTTTAATAATATCACACTTCCATTTTGTTAATGCATGTATAGTAGATTTTGTTTCTGTTTAATGGCAGAGTGGAAAATGATTTATAGCACCTGAAGTACTTCCCGAAAAATTTTCCCTTACTGGATGCATGATCGAATAATAGTCTATTTTACAATGATGCCTCAAGTGTTCAACAATAAACTAAGGTTTAGTCACCTTATTAAAACTCAGTTCTCCTTGCTGCTGTTAGTTATTTCTGATATTAATTATTCCATTTTCGTTTTTCTTTGCGGTGAGATAGCCTTCATTTGTTTTTTTTTGGTTCAATCTCAAAACAAAAAGAAAAAAAAAAGAAGTGCAAGTTTCAGCTGTGGATTAATATTGGTAATGTATAATTAAGCTTCTATTCAATTATTGAATAGTTCACTTGGCTTCATGTGTGTGCAAGTTTTACTTTTTCTTTCTTCTTAATTTTTTTTTTTCCGATATGAACCATTTAATAATAGATGAGTTCCAAAACAAAAATTTGAATTCCGTACTCTTATTCTGAATATACTATTATTCTGAATACCATTTGGATTTGATATATTCAAGTCAGAACAAGTCTTTTTAACAAGTGCTATTGAATATACTCTGCATGGTCTTGCGTTGATTACTTGAATGAACTCAGATGAATAACTCTGATTGCTCTTTTTTAAGTTTGAACCGGATCAGTATTATTACACGGCAGGATAACCCGCAGCAAAGCGTGGGCATAGTCCCTATTTACATAAAAGAAAGAGAGTACGAAAAAACTACATGATAGCGTCTCAAATTGAAAAAAAACCACCATAGGGCAAAGGGAATCACAAAGAAGCCAAGAACAACAATTTCTGTTCAAAACAACGTACACTGTTGAAACTTGAAAGTGTCCGCAAATTCATATTGGGACAGATATCGCACTTTGGCATCTGACTTGGTCAACAAGACTGATTTTTTCACCATGGAATTAGTGGTTTCCTCTAGACTTTCCAGTGATGCATAGTGATGCTACATATCTCATCGACAACACTTGGTCCTTCAGCATCAGCAATTGTGTGACCAGCCATTTCACTTAATCTGCAGTTGGCAAAAGTCACATTATAAGCAATGTCGATTGAATCCAAAACATAAAGCAGACAATCTCACGAAATATTGAAAAAAGGTGATAAAAACAGCTCGTTTTCATTTTCAAGGAACATAACTGGACTGTCTGATGCCGAAAAATTGAAATACAGCACATGTATAGGTTATCCATACAAATTCATACATTTTTTTTTCTTTTCCGATTGATACAAATTCATATTCTTCATTTTGAAAAACACAAACAAACATATAGCAGCTGTAGGAGGCTTGGTAGGCGTTTTCTTGAATTCCTAATCTTTTTCTTCTTTTTTTGAAATATGAATTCCTAAGAAAAGAAAAAAATAAGTTCTGAACCGTATACAAAAATAGGAATTTGGTGAAGAATTTGAAGGACTCTAACCCAACGAAAATTTATAAGCCAGTGTATTGGAGACACTCGTTTATAAAACTAAAATTTAGAGTCTCCGCAACGAAAGAAAAAGTTACCTGCTTCGGTTGTATTTGTGTGGCACAGTGCCTGGGATAGTTCCATACGCACTTCATTTGGTGGCATTACCAGATGCATCCCGCAGCTTTTCATGGGACCCCCGTAAGTTTGACAAATAGTAACTCGACATTGAAAAGGTGGCACCGGACGCGTATAACCAAACGCCGGATACACATCCATTCCATCAAAAGGAATATAAAACAGCAACACAGCAGTATCACCATCAAACTGGGGATAATGACTAAAACCACCAATCTTCACTCGTACTTCGTTGAAAAAAATTTCAAACTTCCCGTTTAGCGTGTTTTCAGAAACGTCGACACATAGAGCCAATCCTGTGTTCTGCCATTTGAAATTAGTAAGGACTTGAATATGAAATTCACTCCGTCCATTCCCTCTGAAATCCATTAGGCAGCTGAACCACTTTGAAATTTCACGACTTCTTGGTAATCTGACGCTGAAAGCAGACTTCTGAGGAGAGAGAAAAAGAGAAAAGAGATCAGTCTCCACTTGATGATCATCATTCACTAATAAACCATTCTTGCCTGCCTCCCGAACCAGATTGTCACACAGTCTCCAGCAATTTGTCAAGTCCAACCACAAAAACATTTGCAATTCTTGATGTTTCAAAATGTTCGATAACTTTGAAATTCTTTCCAAAGATACGCAATCTCTAACACATAACAGTTGCAGATTTGGTGGAAGCTTCGTAACTTCTTGAAGCATCTTGCACCCAGTCAATAAAAGGTGCTTCAATTTGATAAATTTGGTAAGGCCAGTGGGAAGACTAACAAAATTGTTGTGTGAGAGATCAAGCCAGTGTAAGGTGGACGCATAAAGCGTCACAAGGAAATCACAGTCTGAAATATTGCATCCTCCTCTACCGAAACTCTGTAGGGAAGGAAACACAAAATTGCCTCGACCATCGTCATTTTCTGACGAAATTTGCTTGTCGTAATGTGAAATGTTTGAGTTGGACGCTTCACCGTATTCCACCTTATTAGAAACTGGAGTAAGCTCCAGTTTTGGGCAACCTGTGAGTTCAAGGCTCCATAGCCGTTGCAACTCATTAATGCTGAGCGGCAGAGACTTCAGGTTTTCACAATTGAATAAATACAACCGAGAAAGATTAAAGAGATGATATCCAATTGATGAAGGCAGTTCTTTGATGGCAGTTCCAGATAAATCCATCATGTTTAAGGATTCCATCCTTCCCACAATTTCTGGGAAGTTCTCCAGCCTCTTGCAGCCTCCCAAATTAATTTCTTGCAGAGATTTCATGTTGACCATTCTTGGAAACGTCTTAAGGTTACAACAATGATTAAGATCCAAGAAGACAAGCTTATCAAGGAATCCAACAGAAGGATGCAACTCAGCTAAACTTGCACAGGAAGTTAACTTCAACCACTTCAAGTTTGGGAACCTTCCAGACAAGTCAGGGATCTCTGTTAGGAATTTGCAACTCTCAAAACTTAAAAATTTCAGGTTTTGCATATTCTGCAACACAAGAAAGGAAAACAATCATATGATGAGCTTCAAAACAACCTTATAACTGTTCAAAATATAGAAGCTCGTCAAAACAACAAATGGAAAGTCAACAGCTTAGAATACCTTGAGTCCTTGCCCAAGTCGTGAGATGCGACTGTTTGGCATATTCAACTTGACAAGTTTTTGGGGATTGAAGTCGGATGGCAAAGATTGTGTTGGGAAACCAGGCCAATCAAGGAACCTCAACTGATTTGGAAGATAACTAACCTCTCCAGAAAAGCGTCCATTGATGTTTATAAAAAGTTGTAGATTTTTCATATTTTCAAAGCAATTAGCACTCAAGAATATCTCATCTTCCCTTGGTAGCTCAACTCTGATTCCTTTGACTTCTTTTGAGCCCTGATATGATAAAAGATATAGGATTAGCATAGCCAAAGTACTTTATACAGACTTTATTTTCAAAATTAGGAAGTTCTTGAGCACACACTCAAGAAGGAAATATACATGTTCTATACTTACTGTATTTTCGGTTAAAACACGATAAACATCCTCATGAAACCATATTCTGCTACGTCTGCCAGCATCATTGGGTGACTCTTTACAAACTATTTCTTTTCCCATATCTTCCAGCAGGTCATGCATCCAAACCCCACCATATTGCTCAATATTTATGAGGGCCTTTTCTTCGAGTACTTCAATAGCATGTTCAGGGGTGATGTAAGACCCATTGATACTTCAATAGCATCATTGAGTTCTTCAATAGCATGTTCAGGGGTGATGTAAGACCCATCCAGTGCTTGCACCACATACTCCTTATATTTACCTTTTAAGAAACATGCGATGTCGAGAAATGCTTCTTTTAGTGGATATTCCAATACATCGTAACTTGTTTCAAGGACTGTTTGAATATCTCTGTTAAGAAATCTGCTGAAATAATCTATTGTAGCATGCCATTGATTTATACTCTTACCACAGAGAAGTGAGCCTAAAATGTTTATAGATAATGGAAGGCCATGAGCATAGAGCAAAGCAGTATCAATTGGGAACTTCTCAAACTCATCTGGATTTCTCTTTTCCTTGAAGGCATTCAAAGTTAAGAGGATACGGGCTTCATATTTATCTAATGCCTTGGCTGTGTATAGTGCATAGACTTGATGAGAATTCAACAGACCTTTATCTCTTGTTGTTATGATAATTCTGCTGCCACGACCAAACCAATCCAATCCTCCAGCTAATTTGTCTAACTGGTTCAATTCATTCACATCATCAAGAACTATGACAACCCTTTTACTACCCAATCTTCCCTTTATCTCCTCGATCCCTCTATCAACATCAGTCATCTCCATCTCCCACCCCCCTAAAATCTGATAAAGAAGATCATTCTATAGTCCAACGAGGCCTTGATGGGGCACTGAAACTGCTCTAACATTTGCCAAGAAACAACAACCTTCAAACTTATGGCGGATTGAGTTGTATATAGCTTTAGCAGTTGTTGATTTGCCTATCCCACCAATACCCCATATACCAACCATGCGAACATCACTTCCCCCTACATCTAAAAGCTTAAGCAGATCTTGTACACGAGACTCTATTCCAACGGGATACGTTGCCACATTTAAGCAACTACGTTTTGATACTTGTGCTGAAATCTCTTCGGCAATCTTACTGATGAAGTTAGCTTCATGCCTTCTAATTTAAATGCAAAGGGTTTTTTTATCAGATGAAACTCTGCAATGGTAACTTTGATCCGAAATCAACAAAACCTTTAAAATTTGAAAAGAAAGAATGCTCGAATATGGAAATATACATACCCGTCGAAGAAAGTCCACCCTGAGAAGTTTGCTGCTTCCCTAAGAGCTCTTCTCCATCTTTGGACCTTGTCCATGTTGTCCTTAAATCTGCGCTCATGTTTAGCAAGTGCATCACCATAGTTACCCTTCTGGTACCGAACATCTGAAGGATCCACCTTGTAAAACACCGGCCAAACCAGTTGTTGATTCAGCTCCTTACATTTAAGGATCTCAACAAGTTCATCCAAACACCACCCTGAGGATGCGTAGTTTTCAGAGAAGATGAGTATAGAAATCTTTGACCCTTGAATTGCTTTGAGAAGTGAAGATGATATTTCTTCTCCTTTTCTAAGCTCTTCGTCATCGATGAAGGTATTAATTCCCTTGTGAACCAAATAAGTGTACAAATGGCCAGTGATGTTGTTTCGAGTATCGACACCTCGAAAACTCAGAAAGACATCGTACGGACATGAACGGGTGAGGGGAGAAGAGGAAGGAGTACTTGAATCCCTTTTCAGCTCCTCCTCGGTGATCTCGTCGGCCTGGACCAGCGGCGGCAGAGGCTGCATTTCCTCCAAGCTCCTGGGCCAGTGGTGCGTATCGGACAACACAAAACGCCCAGAAAGCACATGGCAAGTGGCCACGAGCAGAGCCAAGAGTGTGAAGAAGGTCGCAGGAGATAGGTCCGTGTAGGCCACGATCGCCTCCTTCAGTGTTTCCCAGAGTTGCAGAGTCATTTTTAGAGTGAGAGAGATATGTTTAACACGGAGTGAGTTACCGGAAACGCTCACCCTACCGATGACCCGTGTTCCGGATCGCACGAACCCAATCACGGGGCGTTCGCGATCCCGATTGCCGTGTTGAGCGATCCCGATTTGAGAGGGAAATGTCTTTGCCTAGCGCCCAGAAAGTGTTTGTTTTAATGCCTAGCGCCCTGATTTGAGGGGATTTGTGTGGCAGATGGAGAATTAGCAGAAGGAGATCAGAGCGCAGGTGGAAGTTGTTAGACTTGTTTGAAACGTGATCTTCGATTCTTTGATGTTGGTGTCGGTGTCAAGATCCATGTAATCAAGACATAAATCATCTCAATATAAACTGATCTTTATCTAGAAAATAATTAAAAAATAAATAAATACAGTTTTTCTTATTATTTTATCTTTTAATTTAGTTCTTTGTCCTTTATGAGCTATGCGGTTGATCTAGTGTTACCTAAATTTATGGTATGAGTTTTGATTTATTATGTTTCTATAATCTTATTTTTATTTTTATTAATTTGTTTTAATTAAAATTAGCTAATATATCTTAACGTAACGTACCGCGTTCTCGTACCGGAACGTTCCACGTTTCTGGCAACAGGCTTGAATATTCAAGTAGCTATGTTTACCAAATCCAACCGAAAGATTTTAATACTGAAAATCTTAGACCAACTGAGTTCCTGGCATCTAGATTCTGGAGCTTAGAGCATCTTTAACAGACTCTCCACTTCAACTCCTTAGCTATTTTAGAGAGCGTGTTTAACTTTTTTGGATGTTTTAGGAGATCCAGCAGACTAATCAAACTTGAGACACAAATAACACCATTAAATCATCCATCTCTAATGTAATACCAGAAATATGTATCTAGAACTTACATTTTACGTAAATTTACAACGTGTACGCCTGTATATATATCTAATATATATAATATGTTTATTAATGTGTGTGTGTCTGTTGGATCACATTGAACCATGAAGCATGTTTTGATCAATTTACAAGCACTTACAAACACTACTAACATTACAACTAAGTCGAGAGAAGCTTACAATTTTCTCATGGGGAGAATACGATGTACTCTTTGAAATATGGAAATCAAGCACGTATGTTCCATATCCAGGCTGCAATGTACTCAAGCATATAGAAAGACATAAATCAGATCAAACAAAAATGAAAAAAAAAATATTAGAGAAGAAATAAAGGGTTCTTTGAGAGAGGCAAGAGTCTGGTCCATCTTCAACGTTGGATAATATCTACAACACACCCACATAGAGACACTTTAGTGTTTGAAGAACATACAACTTTTATAATTAACAGAAACAGCTGTTGATTCCATCAGCATGGCTATCACAGAAAGATACCATAGGGATATTTTACAATCAATGAACATGAAAATTGGAAAGTGATTAATAAATATTACCAGAAACCAAGAACACAGCTACTAGAGTGTAGGGAGGAATACATTTAATTGCTTACATGCACATAATACTCAAGTAAAGACATCCCCTCCTATTGTACTGCAAAGTTATTATCAATTTGTATCAAAACTCTCATTTCTAATATAAAATGGTTCGAAATCATCATGCTTCTTTTTTTAGAGTTCAGGGACTCACTGGCTGATATGGTATCCATTTGAAAGGAAAGATAGATCAAGTTATAAGGTCATAAGAGTTTCCAACCTTCCTATAACTTTGTCAACAATAGATAGAGAACAGTCAGGTCCGGTTGTGATTTCCCCCAAGCCACAGAACCTACTCCCAATCTGCAATCACAAGAGATAAAAAGCAACAACATTTACATCAAACCAGAAAAAACAAGTCCAGACCTAAACCTCCAAAGAAAGTTGAACTTCAACAATCAAACAGTGACCATAAACAAGTTCAAAAACAAACCTCATTTGGTAGAGAAAACATCTCTTCACTAGTTCACTCTCCTTCTCCAAAAACCATCATGTCCTACAAGTATTCTTCCAAAAGAAACACATATTTAGACTGAAAACAAAACCAATTCCACACACATTTTCGCAATTTTTCCGACAAAATCAACTCCATACGAGCAATAATACCTTCACAGATATCATCAGCACCATAACAACAGAAGACCAGATTACGGAAAGAACACTGAAGTTTCAGAGACACAACCAAAAAGAGCAGATTACGGATATGAAGCATCACAATAATCTTCGATTGATACTGGAACAAGACAATTGCATCAGTTTTCCTCTAATTGCAGATGTGCAATATTCTAGTTACTATGATCATGGGTGAAAATGATAATCATGTGGACAAGCAACGGTCCAACTTCTAAAAAGATCAGAGCCCTCACCATCTAAATTTTTAATGGCTGTTGCCCATGAATAAAACTAGAAGTAGTGCGCAATGTAGCTACCAATGGAAATGCATGAACTGAAATCTGGTTATCTCAGCAAACTTTGTGGGATTAACATCTGGATAGGCAGCTTATTATTTCAATAATGTTAGTGGATTTACATCTACGAGTCTAGATCAAAGAGTGAACATCACAGCTGATATCAAAAACTCTAGGGTTCGATTCTCTCTAAACTAAACATTCACATAACTGACAAGTGCAAAGATGATAAAAAACCAGACACATACAAAAGGATATGAAATAGAAACATCTGTTTCTGACTCATGAATTCGAGACGGCAGTTAATCAAATCTCAAAAGCATGAACATAAACTATACCTCCGGAGGAATGCTATCTGGTTGAATGCAGTTTACAGCTTCAACCCATTAATCAATTCATTGATTTCAAACTAGTGAGCCAAAACGCCTATTTCAATGTCGAAATCGTGCATAGCGCTCTAATCCAGCTTCAACCCTTGTTCAGTTAATCAGTTTCAAACTTTCATCCAGCTCCGCCTATTTCGATTTCGAACTTGTGGATGACGCCAATTTTCCAGCACTGTCCCTCAAATATCCTCCCTGCCAATGAAAAGACGCCACGCGTCTAGTGGCGTACAATACTACGGCGTAGTCCAACGCTTCCCCACAAAAGGAGAACCACCACTTCAATCTAGAAATATAGGATTGTCAGTCAATGTTTGATACGATACGGTACTAATGAGTGTAATGTTTGTGTCAGACCAAAAAAAAAAAAACGAATGTGATGTTTGTGACATAGTGGTCACATGACAACCTACCTTGTTTCATGTTTGAGTATTATTTGTTGATTTTAGACGAAGGAGATAAATAAGAAAAAGAAAATTACATAGTAATACATGAAATAAGGAATTCGTAATTCATAAAATATGAATCTTGTTTGGTATTTTAAACTTGAAAATTATGAATTTCTCAGTGGAAAGTAAAATGAAGGATTTGATTATATGAATCGCTTACTTTTCTTTGTCATAGAACTGAATCACTTATTTCAATTCCCGTAATTTCAAATTGGTACGTGGAGTAATTCGTTGCAAGTGAAGAGATACGAGGTCGAGTAAGGTTCTTCATACAATTTCTGGTTTTTTTTTTTGCTTAAACCTCGATGAAACGAGGGTAATTTATTGAAAAGAAAAAAGATAAATACATCATAGTAGGAGAGACCTAACTCCATTCCTATCAAAAACAAAAACAAACCTATAACTCACAACAAAACAACAAAAACTAACAGAAACGAAAGGTGGGAAAACCCCAACCAATCGTTATTACAAAGAGAAATAACAAAATTTGGGGGCAAGTCTCACCACGTCAAACCTAAAGACTTTATCCCTTCATTTGCCAATGCATCTGCAACTCTGTTACCTTCTCGAAATATATGAGAAGAGTGAAAGTTCATCTGAGAAATTCGGTACAAGCAATTTCTGTATAATTAACAACGTTCTTGAAACTTAAAATGTCCATAAATTCATGATGGGATAATATAGCAGTTTAGCATCTCTCACTTGATCAACAAGACTGATTTCTTCTTATCAAGTCATAGATTAGTGCGTTCACTTAATTTGCTGTGGTCATTCCAGTCAAGAATTAAAGCAAGCGCAGTGACACTGCAGATCTCATTGACAATATATACTGGGTCCTTTAGCATTAGCAATTCTGTAACCAGCCATCTTACTGCAATTGAGAAAGTTTCATTGATTATATTCTATGAAACAAGTACATATCAAGCCTGAAGCCTATCAATTATATGATTTATATCTAGTACATAACGCAGAGAATCTTATGGAGTATTGAAATTTGAAACAAGGAGATGATCAAAATCAGCTCCATTTCTCTTTCCAAGAAGATAGCGCTGCTTTGGATCTTATGCCGAAATAATGAAAATGGTTCATGTAATCATGTCAGTGGACTATAAGAGAACATCTATACATGGCAAAGCATAGGTTATATATATCAAACACCTACGTTCTAACTTCTACGCAAAAATGCAAAGTACCAGGCTACCAGCTGGAGGATGTTTGGTAGCTGTTAAAGTTAGAGCATATATAGGTCGTAGTTGATAGTTCCATAACCTTTTATCACTCCAAAAAAGAACAAGATAGAAAAAAAGAAGACATATCCAATATTCAAAGAGGAGTCAGAGGACTAACCCAGTCAATAATCAATTAGGCTCTTGAGTCCTGACGGGCCGTCTTCTCTTAAGCTCTTTGCCAACTTGGTGTGAGAGTCGCTTGATTTGAGTTCATAAGAATCGTCCACTGTTTCGAAAAAAGACAAGGTTATCAACCAGCAGAATTAGCAAAGAAAAACTAAAAACTGCATAATCAATATATTCTACAATATCCAACAATCAACTCAAGTTTTACTATCCAGCGATAACTAAAAAGATGGAGTCTCGGCAACCAAAAAAGAGAGACCTGCTTTGAGTCTGTTCCTGATGTTCTGTGCATGTGTAAGTTTCATACACTCTTCATTTGGTGGCATTACCAGGTGCACTCCGCAGCGTTTCATAGGAACCACGTTAGTATAGAGAGATTGAAATATACTAACTCGACAGATAAAAGGTGGCAGTGAATCAAATCGAATTGTATCGAACGGAATATACTGCAGCCCCAGAAGAGGCGAATCGCCTTCATTGAGACAATGATCCGTCAGTACTCTTGCTTCATTGATTCGAATTTCAAATTCCCAGTCTAGCACCTCTTCACCAGCAACACATAGAGCCAATCCTGTGTTGTGCCATTGGAAATTAGGAAGGACTTGAATATAGAATTCAAACAGTCCATTTCCTGTGAAATCCATTTGACAGCTGAAAAACTTTGGAATTTCATAACTTGCTGGAAACACAACCCCGAATGCAGACTTCTGAGAACAGAGAAAAAGAGACAAGAGATCATCCCCCACCTGATGATCATCATCATTCACTAACCAACCTTTCTTCTCTGCATACTGAACCAGATTGTGACACAGTCTCCAGCAATTGGTCAAGTCCAACCACCAAAACATTTGCGATTCTTCATGCTTCAAAATGTTTGATAACTTTGAAATTCTTTCCAATGATTTGCAACCTCTCACTTCTAACACTTGCAAATTTGGTGGAAGCTCCGGAACTTCTTGAAGCCTCTTGCATCCATTCAAGATAAGGTGACTCAAGTTGGTAAATGTGCTAATGCATGCAGGAAGATTAACAAAATTGCTTTCTGAAAAATTAAGCGCTTCAATGTTGGAGGCATAACCAAGCGTCACAAGAAAATCACAGTTTGAAATATTGCATCCTCCTGCGTTCAAGTACTCTAGTGAAGGAAACACTGAATTTCCTTGATCTTTAACATCAGCATCGTCACTTTCTCTTTCTGATGAAGTTTCCTTGCTGTAAAGTGAAGAATTCTTTGAGTTAGACGTTGGAGTTGGCACTTCACCGTATTTCACCTTATTTGGAAATGGAAGCACCAGTTTTGGGCAACCTGTGAGTTCTAAATAAAACAGCTTTTGCAAATCAAAAATGCTGAGAGGCAGATTCGAAAGGTTTTCACATTTCTGTAAAATCAAAAATTGAAGATTAAACAGATGATATCCAATTGATGAAGGCACTTCTGTGATGGCAGTTCCAGAAACATTCATGTGTGTTAATGACTCCATCCTTCCATTCATTTGTGGAAAGCTCTCGAGCCTCCTGCAGCCTCCCAAATCAAGATATTGCAGAGATTTCATGTTGCCTATGTTTGGAAACATCTTAAGGGAATAGCAGTCCGTAAGATCAAAGTGAACAAGCTTATCAAGGGAACCGACAGACGGATGCAACTCAGCTAAACTTGTACAGGAATTTAAATCCAACCTCTCCAAATTCGGAAACATTCCAGACAAGTTGGGGAGTTCTATTAGGAATTCACAACTCCTGAAGCTTAGAGATTTCAAATTTTGCAAATTCTGCAACACAAAAAGGGAGAGATAATATGTCAGCTTCACAACCACTTTATAACAATTCAAAATACGTAATATAGAAGCTAAATCATTAACAGCTTAGAATACCTTGAGTCCTTGCCCAACTCGTGAGATGCGACTGTTTGGCATATTGAGATTGACAAGTTTTTGGGGATTGAACTCCGATGGTAAAGATTGTGCTGGGAATCCAGGCCAATCAAGGAACCTCAACTTATTTGGAAGATAATTGACCTCTCCAGAGAAGCATGCATTGATGTTTATAAAAAGCTGAAGATTTTTCATCTTTTTAAAGCTTTTAGCAGTCAAGCGTATCTCATATTCTCTTGGTAGCTCTACTCTGATGCCTTTAACTTCTTTTGAGCCCTGTTAGGAAAAGAAAAAGTATATAGAATTAGCAGAGCAAGTACTATATACGACTTCATTTTTTTTCACTTTTAGGAAGCTCTAGACACACACACAAACACATGGAAGGATACAAGTTCTATACTTACTGTATTTTCGGTTAAAACATGGTAAACATCCTCATGAAACCATATTCTGCTACGACTGCCAGCATCAGTGGGTGACTCTCTAAGAACTATTTCTTTTCCCATTTCCTCCAGCAAGTCATGCATCGAAATCCGACCAGATTTCTCAATCTTTATAAGGGCCTTCTCTTCAAGTACTTCAAGAGCATGTACAGGGGTGAGAGTATTAGAACCCTCCAGTGCTTGCATCACATACTCCTTATCTTTACCTTTAAAGAAACATGCAATGTCAAGAAATGCTTCTTTCAGTGGATATTGCAATACATCGTAACTTGTTTGAAGGACTGTTTGGATATCTCTGTCAGGAGATCTGGTGAAACAATCTATTGTATCATACCATTGATTTATACTCCTACCAGAGAGAAGTGAGCCTAAAATGTTTATAGCTAATGGAAGGCCGTGAGCAAAGCGTACAGCATCATCAATTGGGAATTTCACAAACTCATCTGGATTTTTGTTTCCCTTTAAGGCATTCAAAATCAAGAGGTTACGAGCTTCATCGTCATCTAATGCCTTGGCTGTGTATATTGCGTTAACTTGATGAGAAATTAGCAAACCTTTATCTCTTGTTGTTATGATAATTCTACTGCCACGACCAAACCAATCCAATCCTCCAGCTAATTTGTCCAACTGGTTCAATTCATTCACATCATCAAGAACTATGAGGACCCTTTTACTACGCAATCTGTCCTTAATCACCTGGATTCCTCTATCAGCATTAGTCATCTCCATTTTCCGCCCCCCTAAGATCTCATTAAGAAGATTATTTTGTAGTCCAACTAGGCCTTGATGGGATACTGAATCTTTTCTAACATTTGCCAAGAAACACCAACCTTCAAACTTATGGCGGAATGAGTTGAATAATTCGTTAGCAATTGTTGTTTTGCCTATTCCTCCAATACCCCATATACCAACCATGCGAACATCACTTCCTCCGACATCTAAAAGCCTAAGCAGATCTTGTACACGAGATTCTATTCCAACGGGATACTTTGCCACATTTAAGCAACTACGTTTTGATACTTGTGCTGAAATCTCTTCGGCAATCGTACTGATGAAGTTAGCTTCATGCCTTCTAATTTAAATGCAAAGGGTTTTTAATCAGATGAAACTCGCAATGGTAACTTTGTTCCGAAATCAACGAAACCATTAAATATTGAAAAGAAAGAATGCTGGAATATGGAAATATACATACCCGTCGAAGAAAGTCCACCCTGAGAAGTCTGCTGCTTCCCTAAGAGCTGTTCTCCATCTTTGGACCTTGTCCATGTTTTCCTTGAATCTGCACTCATGTTTAGCAAGTGCCTCACCATATTTACCCTTCTGGTACCGAACATCGGAAGGATCCACCTTGTAAAACACCGGCCAAACCAGTTGTTGATTCAGCTTCTTACATTTTAGGATCTCAACAAGTTCATCCAAACACCACCCTGAGGATGCGTAGTTTTCAGAGAAGATGAGTATAGAAATCTTTGACCCTTGAATTGCTTTGAGAAGTGAAGATGATATTTCTTCTCCTTTTCTAAGCTCTTCGTCATCCATGAAGGTATTAATTCCTTTCTGTACCAAGTAAGTGTACAAATGGCCAGTGAAGTTGTTTCGAGTATCCACACCTCGAAAACTCAAAAAGACATCGTATGGACTTGAACGGGTGAGAGGAGAAGAAGAAGAAGGAGATGCCTCTTCTTGTGTCGTATTGATTGAATCCGTATTGGTTTTTCTTCTCTTTGGTAATGGGAAATCCATATTGTTTGATAAACAGGCCGATGCAACAAAGAGTTGGGGAATTTTAAGGATCATGTATACGACTTTCGATGCCACTTGCAGTTTGCCGGCAGCTGCAAGGAAACTTTCAGGGGTGATTGACCGAAGTAAAGAAATGACTGTCAATAATTGATGCAAAATAATTTGTTATTATACATTGATACTCCAAGGAAACTTTCAAAGATTTTTGTAAAATGCAAGTGGTGTCGTGCTGATTAGTTTACTAAAAGATACCTAAACATTCTAATACCAATAACTTGACCGGGTAGCCAGAGAGAAGGTGTGGATTACCTATAATATCCATTTTCCCAAGCAACAAGAAAAAAACCATCTGTGGAGGCATATTCCATTGCAAAAATTTGAGTGCGTAGAGCAAGTTATGTGAAAATAAGTAATGGCTCCAATTGCGATCTTGCCTTCAACCCAAGGGTTAGGCTACACTGTGCACCATATTTTTGAACAGAACACGGTGCACCATGGGACAATCATCCAGATAACATAACATATGCTCAGCTCGAGCAGCCATGAAAGAATAACACAATCGAGGCAATTAAACTATGAGAAGATTAATCAACTTCCATTCAAAACAATACTGTATTCCACAACTGTTTGAGAAAATTATTCAGAACCCAGACTAAGGTCATCATCTTTAGTTCAAGAGCCAAATAGATACTAGAGGCAATGATCAACAAACTTTGAATGAGACCACAAAATCATGTTTGAAAATTAGAAGATCTATTCTTCGGCAACGACACTGATTTCACCCTTCTCCAGCAAGTCATAGAATGTCCTTACTTTCCTCTGCTCATTCCAGTGATGCATTTTCCAAAGGCCTCCCGCAGCCAAACCAAGCACCGCCCCTATGATTATCTCCTTAACAACACTTGGTCCTTTCAATGTGGCATGAGCAACCTTGTGACCAGCCATTTCACTTGATCTGCAATTCAGAAAGTGTCATCTTTTCAGTTTCTTTGGATTCTAAGACCAATAGCCCTAAAGAAGCCATGGTAAACTATAACATATGAAACAAATAACACAACTATCAACCAAATTCAAAACAACATTCAACATTATTTAGATATTCTCAGAAAGAGAAAACTAGGATTAGACATTAGTCTGATACAATATAGTACTACAGTAGCGGTTGGAGTTAGTATAAGTGCTAACTTCTAACGTGTTACCCTTTGGTTTTTCATCTTCAGTTTTCTTTTTGAATTAAAGATAGAGAACAAAATGTAAATGATGAAGCCTGACAATGTAAATGGTACGATACATAAAAACGAACACGACAAACTAAACACCGAAATCAAATGTCAATGCAAGTATTTTCATTCTTCTTCATCTCTCCCTCCCTGCTTTCTCCATTATATTTCCCTCCCTCTATACTTCAATAGAAAATTGAAACCCAAAAAACAAAAAACAAAATGGTGCCAAACAGGTTCCTCGTGGCCTTTAAGGTTTGGGCACAAGTCTAGCAACGGGGAAGGTTTCTAATGAAACAGAGAAGGCCTTAGGTTTATCAACAAGCTTGCTCGTGGCGCCGTTAGTAACATGTATCAAATAACAAACCTAAACAATCAATGCTAAAATTATAGCCCCTACAAGGACACTCGAATCGAGTCAAAATGTTCCAACCTGAGCAGTATCCAACATTTCAGCTCAAAATTTTGGATTTTGTGCTAGTATTTATAGGTAAATAACAACCATTTGACTTGGGATTCATGAAATGAAATCAGAAGGAATCAATACGCAGTATTTCTCTACAAAGTACAAACTTCAAGCAAATCAAATCCTCACAGTACTCATCAAAAGCACAAATAATCGGATTCCATAGCAAATAATTGCGAACAATAAGAGGTCAAAATTCAGAGACTTTACGAACCCTGATTTGATAAGCTAAACAGATCGATAATAGTCGAAACTTGAAAGAGAAGATCGAACACAAGAGATTGAATTTAGGGTTTATTTACCTGAGAGATTGAGAAGCAGAGGCTGCGAAATTGGGGCTTTCCTTTCTTTCGATCCTTCGCAAATGACGAGTGTTGCTCAGAAACCACGGAAGTAGGCTATTCGTTGTCCACCCGGGTTTTTAAATCTCGGTTTTGCCCTTGGGCCTGGTGAGATGGACTGCTCTGTTCACGTCTGTGGTTATTTTTGGGCCTTTATTGGGCCTAACTCGAAACACGGGCCTAATGAGATTCTTGCTACTTAAAAACTTGGATTTATCATTAAGACTTAAGAGAGGGAAATTATAAACTATACCTGGAACATCACGTGATATTTGGTATTTTCTAATACTATTGGTCCAAGTGTTTTTATTTTATTCCTGATTGGTCTATTTATTTATCTATACTTTTTTTTTCACCATATGTTGGTCCCCATAGAAAATTGAGTTATATGATTGGCTAGGAACACTACCTGGCAGTGCCACGTGGTGTTCAGGTACAGAGAATAATTACTCCTTAAGAGGATGCTTTGTCACTCTCATTGATACTTATATTGTGCTTGAAATAATGAAAGCTACAACGGCATAAATTACAATTATGTTGGTTGTAATTACCATTCTTAGGACGTAGCCATTTAGAATTCGGATTGTGTAATAAACTAAGAAAGTTTGAAATAAATGAAGGTTCTAAAATCGTAACCAACCTTAATAGAAAGACATTATTGCAGGACAATTCAAAATGGTATATAGTTTGGAGTGAGGCATTTGGAGAATCAATTCCTCCATCTTTATCCCCTCACTATTTGGTACCCCAGCATGCCTCACCTACTAATCAGATAACCATACTTTTGTGGGGTCATTTTGGACGCAGATGCTTATTGTGTATAGAACTTGACAATGAGGATTAATACAAATCAACAATGTTGATTTATACTAGTAAATGTTGCATCATTTTTTTCCACATAATTTATTGGATGATGTGGTTTGTGACCTACGAAGATTCTAGTCAATGGTCGTATCTATAAGGCAGGGCAGGCAACAACAAATAGGAAATAGCAATCTGTCGACAAAAATCTGTATAATGCAAAGAGCGAGGAAAAGTTATTTATTATTTTTTTTAAAATGGAAGAAAAGTACGCGCTATAAGAAATGAAAGACTGCCCAAAGAGACGGGAAGGCCACCAGAAACAGAAACAAAAGACAAACACAACTCTCTCTTCTGCTTAAAACGGTCAAGACTCCTCGCATGTTTTAAGATCAAACAGTCCTCTGCGAAAGATCCGCAGTTCCTCCAATCTTGTCTCTGCGAGCCCAGTTGTTGGAATTCACTGTCACTCGGGTCAGTCCTGCATTCCTTTCTCTCTCTTTTTCTTTCTTTCAGCAACATGATTGGATTGGAAGAGACGTGCATGTCTGATTAAGATACTGTAATTTTATGTGTTATGGGATACTCATCAGAAGTGGGAGTTGGCTTGAATTTTCATCGAAATGCCACGTTTCTTGTTAGATTGGATGATTCTCTTACTCATGTGTTGTTTTGTTGAATGCAAATTTGGCTTTATTTTGTTGGATTTTTATTTCTTTTTATCAATTGGGATATAAATTTCAGCCTTTTTAAACTGTCAATGGTAAATTCGGATCCCCATAATTTTGGTTTATGGGCTTATGGTTGTGGAGTGGAGTTGTTCATGTGTTTGTTGCTGATAGTATATACCACCAATCCGATTGAATGTCAAAGGGCTTACTTCAATCAAAGAGCCTGAAGTTTTACGAGTCAAATTATGCAGAGCAGCTCAGCCTGATTAGCTCATTATATACATTTTTTTTTTTTTTTGCAGGAAATATGGGTGACAAGGAGAATGGGTTTGCTGAAAGAGATGATCAACATTCTGAGTCTTCAATTGACAAGGTAATCTATGTGAACATGATCAAAGTACAACATAAAATTTTCCTTTTTATACTAAAAAAGTGTAACTAAGCACATTCTTTATGTGTTTAGAAGGCTTCTCTGAATGGTGAAGTTATGTCTACTTAAATGATTATCCGTGGAATCTTTGCATTTTCTCTGTTGCCTGTGAGTATCTATGCAGTTCTGGTTTGTCATGGAAGTTGCATGTATTGTCAATACACTGCCGCTGAAGATATCTAAGTAGGCCTTCAGTTTCAGGCTTTCATATCATCTGTTGTTGTGTGTCTTAGAGGGCAAGCATATTTGTGATAATGCATTTGAGCTAAACATGAACCAACAGTCTTCTGTGCCCTTTCTAATGTAATTAACTTTATAAGTTCAACCTGCTTATCATTTCACCCTTTTACATTGAAGATCCAACTTTCATGTTTGTACTCATGAAATTTGAGCCTGCAATACTGGTATGTGCAGTACAGTTTTGATTTCTCAACATGGTATGATGAAATTCTGAGATCTCACAAGTGACCTGAAACTATTGATTGACATTTGTTTGAGACTTTAAGCTTTTCCTGTCCCCTCTTACATTCCTTCTAATATCTGATACTTCTGTATGTAGGTTGACCCGGGGAAACCTGCATATCTGACGTGGCAGCGAAAAGTAAACAGCACGGGAAAGGCTGTCGTGGAGTTCAATCTAACTTTGAAAGAAGTTATTCATATGGTAAGTTTATAAGATATTTTGGCATAAATTTTGGATTTTGACTAAAACATAAACGAGCTCACCTTGTCAACTCTAGGATAGTATTGGTAGTGCATATCTTCTATGGCCCAAAAGAACAACTATTATTCTTGGTGTTAAATTTGAATTACACATTCTTCGCTACGGAACCCATCATCTCACCTGACTATTAATTCTCAGTTACTGGATATGACAGTTTCACTTGTTCCTCCTAGCTGCATGCTGTTCTCTTGCTGATATGAATGCATGTTTCTCTTATGTCTTGTTAATGCAGCATGTCTGACTTTCATTTCAATGTCCGTCCTACTTTCTCTTACTGTTTTTGTCGACAATGCCACATTCTTCTCTTACATACATACATTCTTTTTTGTTATAGGCTCCAATTGGAATTCGTCTATGGCGCCATCAACGAGAAGAAACAGCTAAAGGAAGGGTAAATTTCTTTAATTGAAAATGGGGATTAATTGCTATTATGAATAGCTTATTGGTGAGGAATCCATCCAATTGAAGTTCTTCATGCCAATTTTCTACCTATTTTCTTTTCTCCAGGAGATTATGATTGATCCATTTACTAAGCGCGCTCGATCATCTAGTCATGGTGTACCACTTGGTGGTATGGGGTAAGCCCTCTCTCTCTCCATCTCTACATTTTCCGGATTAGGTTCACCTCTGTAATGACCAGATGAACTGGTTTATAGACAAGCATAAGAACTCAATGGGATCCCCCTCGAATCAGACAAGAAAAGAGGGGGTGGGTACCATTGAGTTCTTATTAATCATAAAAAAAAATTACATAATGTTTCAAAGAAATGCACGCTTCTCTCTCTCACTCTCTCGAATACCAAATTGTGTGGCATAGAAGTAAAACATTTTTCTATGTGTCTGTCACCTTTTATGTGTTTGCAGATTTAACGTTTTGTGTCTTTTAGTTAACCTACATGCATATTTATTTGTATATCACACTTGACTCTGGTTTTTCAATCAAAGATATATATAGTTTATATATATTATATATATATATATATTATATATATATATATATTATATATATATATATTATATATATATATATTATCCTTTGAGAAGGCATATTTATGAACTTGACAAAATGCAATGGAAGTACAGAAGACAATATTATTCCCAGATTGTCAATATGGTGAGTTGGTGACTGCTTGTCACTGAGAGAAAATTTTCGGTCTTCCCCAATCAGTAGAGATTTTTTGCTTGTCTGATTGGTAAACCTTCATGAATGATTTCAAATTTTAGATCATACTATCTTTTGATGTTTTCTCAGTGGAGGAAGTATCGGAAGAAGTTTAAAAGGTGAATTTCAGCGCTGGCAGCTACTCCCCAAAACATGTGAAGAGGATCCAGTTTTAGCAGATCAATTTTCTGTAAGCCCTGTACCTTACATTTCTTGACTATATTTTCAAGAACAGAAAGTATAACATACACGATTAAGACACTGATGGTGGAATGAAAAGTTTGCGATAGTCTATGTAGATGAACCTTGCATGTTTCTCCGTTCTGACTCTTACAATTTCCAGAAAAAGTTATACTATAGTTTTATAACCTTTATTCATATATGTTTTGACTAGTTATATTCATGTATAGATGTCTACAATCGCAAATTCTTTTAGCTACATCCTTTCTAGGTTTATTAAGATACTACTGTACTGCGTTTGAGTCTGTAAGAGTCTAGTAATGTGCATTGGAAGTGACCCTAACCTAAAACTAATGATAGCAACAGTTCTATTTTTGGGTTAGTAAAATTGTTTTTTTTTTTTTCTTTCAGGTATTTGTTTCCCGCACCAATGGTGAAAAGTATTCTAGTGTACTCTGTCCAAGAAACCCAGATGTCAAGTAAGTTCTTAAAACAAAAAAGACGCTTTAAAAATAAGAGGAGAAAACACTAATACTTCATTTATACTTGTCTGATTTAATGGGATCCCCCTCCTTTCCAATTTAAACAGAGGAAACAACGCTTCAGGGATTGGATCTTGGGACTGGAATTTGAAGGGGGATAAATCTACCTATCATGCCCTTTTCCCAAGGGCTTGGTCTATTTATGAGGGTAGGCTGCTTTAATCTTAGACTTTTGATTCTATTATAAGCTTCACTCTTCTCGGTTGTATAATTTTTTTTTTCTATGCAGGTGAACCTGACCCAGCACTTAAAATAGTCTGTCGTCAAATTTCACCCATTATTCCTCATAACTACAAGGAGAGCAGCTTCCCTGTCTCCGTTTTTACTTTCACGGTAAGAATGGTTCTTTAAAGAGATATTTTCAGAAAAGCTTACCTGAGGCAGCTGTATGAATATTTGTTTTCTTCTTTTGTGCTCTCTTGTCAGCTGTATAATTCAGGAAGTACTGCTGCAAATACCACCTTGCTTTTCACATGGGCAGTAAGTATTTGTTGGACAACCAACATAACTCAAGATTTTTGAAACCATTTTTACCACAATTATTTTGCGATAATATAGCCAACTTTTTGTATTATTTAAATTTCAAGACAAAATATGAGTTAATTGTATCGGTATGTCACATTCAGAATTCTATTGGAGGGCTTTCTGAATTTTCTGGTCAACATGTTAATTCAAGAGCAAAGTAAGAATCTTGTCCTGAACTTGATTTCTTTTCTCCTTTCCAATTTAAAGTAAGTCAAATAACATGCATATGTTAATCCATAATGTATCTCTGCATGTACACTAAATGTTTCTTGTTGACGTGCCTATAATTTACTCTGACAATATGTCTTAACTCGTAGGGTGAAGGATGGCGTGCATAGCGTGCTTCTACATCACAAGTAAGTTCCTCCCCTTTTAGTATGGATGGAAAAGAGACTGTCGAAATGATTTCCTCAATATAAGATGTGCTTGTTTAATCCTCTACATTTAACATCCACTATTTGCAAATATGTGCAGGACTGCAACTGGAAAATCCCCAGTGACGTTTGCAATAGCAGCAGAGCAGACTGATGGCATTCACGTGTCAGAGTGCCCTTGCTTTGTGATATCTGGTGACTCCAAGGGCATTAGCGCTAAAGACATGTGGAATGAAATAAAACAGGTAAAAGAGTGTCGTACATTTTACATTTCAAAGAAAACTTCCCTTGTTATGAGCTTGCAATTTTTAAATACTTTAGGATCTATGTTCCTTGCTCTTGAGAACTCTGCAATCTGAAAAAAATTAATAATATTTTTTTCAACAAACATTGATGACAAGAGAAATTATTTACTGTAAACTTTAGTTTTTAGTAACTTTTATGTTTGTTTTTTATTTTAATTGTCAAAAGCTGAAGACTTTAGTTGGTCATAAGGTTCCATTTGCCCGTGAAATACTAGTCTAAGCTTTACCAATATCAGGTCCATACACATAGGTGCACTTATGTTGAGAAAATATTTACTTTGAATCTTTCTACGTATTGCTGGAGCCCTGGCAATATCCAGCTTCTGTTGAGAAACCAAATACGCTAATACTACTTTGGTCTGTAAAGGGTTACAACAGATTTTTTTTTTTTTTTGAATAGAGGGTTACAACAGTTTTGACACTGCGATTGATAACATTGCTCCCTCAAATAGGCAATGTGTTCTCAACATGGCCACAATTGACTGTCTTGTAGAGGCATTCTTACTTCCGACTTGGCTTTGTAGTCTTCACTCCCCTTCTATCTCTCTCAGTGTGCATATCCTGTTAACTTTCTGGGGGAGATATGGTTTCTTTTTATGAGTGTGTGCGATTTTTTTTTTTCTTTTAATACCAGGCGATGCTCTTAAGAAGGAAACTGTGCCGGGTATGATGCCCTGTATGTGGTCCTCTTGAGTTATGCTCATTCTTAACATAATATTTGTGCATCTGTTGCAGCATGGATCGTTTGACGGTCTTAATTCAGCTGAAACATCATTACCTTCAGAACAAGGGTCGTCTATTGGGGCAGCCGTTGCTGCATCTGTGACAGTACCACCAGATGGAGTACGTACTGTAACATTTTCACTGGCATGGGATAGCCCTGAAATAATTATGGGTGGAAAGACTTATTACAGGTGAGTGCTCAGTGTGGTAATGCCGGAGACTGTTTGAAACATCCAATACAAAGGAACAATATTTATTTGCTGAGAAATTTTATGAACAGGCGTTACACTAAATTCTTTGGCACACATGGGAATGCAGCTGCAAATATTGCTCATGATGCAATTCTTGGTAATGATTGTTTATATACACAATATCATATCTCTCGTATTAAATTACCAGATGTATAGGGGACTAGGGGTTAATAATACTTTCACATTTAAAGTTTGATCATCCTCCCACATTATCTCTAAATTCCAATTCCCTAGAGTTAATGTACATTGGTCAGCTTCTTGATGTACATGTATATCAGTTGGCTAAATCGTATGACAAATCTTTTTGCTTACATAGCAGTGACATAACAGTGGCGTGTTATATAAACTCAATAGTTTTCACATAATTGCTTTAGCACAAATAGTCTCCAATGAAGATCTACTTTCCTCCCCGTTTTGATTGCTTTCATTTGGTAGAGACAACCGCATTCTAG
This sequence comes from Fragaria vesca subsp. vesca, assembly GCF_000184155.1. Taxonomy (NCBI): domain Eukaryota; kingdom Viridiplantae; phylum Streptophyta; class Magnoliopsida; order Rosales; family Rosaceae; genus Fragaria; species Fragaria vesca. The sequence continues at coordinate 24,748,001 of NC_020495.1, read as the reverse complement.
TATTGTGGCCTCTACCTTTCAATTTCATTGAAGAGATAAGGAAGATTTGTTGGTTCCATACAACCCTAATATTGTTGGTACTAAGAATTGCACATAATATTTTGACTGGCCATAAAAGAAGTTGGTGTAATTACTCGTACTCCATATTTGGAAATGTAATGCACTTTAATTTCTGTATAATTTTTATTGGTTGCAGTCACCTTACATCCTTTATTTTTATTTTTAATTTTTGTCAAACATAGAGCATCACAATTGGGAATCACAAATCGAGGCATGGCAAAGACCGATACTTGAAGATAAGAGGCTTCCTGAATGGTGAGTTTAGATGTGTAATATGATTTCTGGCTTTTCAGGTTTCTAAGATTTGGCAAGGTTCTTTGCAGGTACCCTGTTACTTTGTTCAATGAGCTATATTATCTTAATTCTGGCGGCACAATTTGGACAGGTATACTGTTTTGTGAACCGCAGATTTTCTCTTAAGAAAACAGATTGTTGTGGTGAAAATTAATCTATATGCTTTGTTGAATAATTTTGTAGATGGATCACCTCCTGTGCATAGTTTAGTAAGTATTGGAGGAAGGAAGTTTTCTCTTGATAAATCCTCATTAGGTGTGAAAAACATCATTGATGCACCCCAGCAAAATGATACTGCTGTTGACATTCTTGGAAGGATGACTACAATACTTGAGCAAATTCACATGCCCGTGGCATCAAATTCTGCATTTGGACCAAATCTGCTTCAGGAGGGAGAAGAAAACATTGGTCAATTCCTTTATCTTGAAGGAGTTGAATATCACATGTGGAACACTTATGATGTCCATTTTTACTCATCTTTTGCACTGGTCATGCTATTTCCAAAACTTGAACTCAGCATACAAAGAGACTTCGCAGCAGCAGTAATGATGCATGACCCTAGTAAGATGAGTGTTTTATGTGATGGGAAGTTGGTCCAAAGAAAGGTTCTTGGAGCTGTTCCCCATGATATTGGGATCCATGATCCATGGTTTGAAGTAAACGCTTATAATGTTTATAACACAGATAGATGGAAAGACTTGAATCCTAAGTTTGTTCTCCAAATTTATAGGGATGTGGTTGCCACTGGTGATAAGAAGTTTGCAGAAGCTGTTTGGCCTTCTGTTTATGTTGCAATGGCTTATATGGAACAATTTGACCGGGATGGTGATGGTATGATTGAGAATGAAGGCTTTCCTGATCAAACCTATGATACATGGTCTGTCACTGGTGTGAGTGCATATTGTGGTGGGTTGTGGTTAGCAGCTCTGCAAGCTGCTTCAGCCTTGGCACGTGAAGTAGGTGACAAGGGTTCTGAGGATTATTTTTGGTGCAAGTTTCAGAAGGCAAAAGTGGTGTATGAAAAATTATGGAATGGATCTTACTTCAACTATGATAACAGTGGTCAAAGTGCAAGTGCATCAATTCAAGCAGATCAATTGGCCGGACAATGGTAGGTTGAGTCTTGTGATTGGACTACCTGGACGTATCCAAATACTGTCTACCAAAACCCAATTTAAAATTGCATTCACCACAAACATATAAAAACACATAATTGCAATTACAGAAACTTTGACTTCTAGCTAGAGCATGACTTGAGATATTGAGTAATAGGCATATATCAAAAGTAATAATTAGGCTATATTATCTCTACTTCCCATTTTTGTTTATAGTACCTCCACAGTTAACTTGCCCGTACAGGTTTCTCTTAGATTAGAAATATAATTAGGTTCCCTCTGTAATTGTTGTTCAATTTTACCTCATAGATTTAAATATACGAAATGCATACAGTTTGCCTAGTTTTCGCTTTTAATATATTTCTCAGATTTCTGCATGATATATGAATTTGGTAGCTCGACTTGTAATTATCAGGATGTGAAAGTTATGACGAAGTTAATATAAAAATCCTGAGTTTTTTTATTTCATTTTTTTGTTTAAATTGTATCTTATTAAGATTACTGTATAATGTGGTAGATATGTGGTTCTCTGTTCTTTTATTGATGTGTCGCAGTGGATCACAACTTATTATTCAGCTAATTTGTAGGTATACCGGAGCATGTGGACTTATGCCAATCGTTGATCAAGACAAGGCACAAAGTGCATTGGAAAAGGTTTATAATTACAATGTCTTAAAGGTGAAGAATGGGAAATTGGGGGCTGTTAACGGGATGCTTCCTGATGGAACTGTTGACATGACAACATTGCAGTCGAGAGAAATATGGTCTGGGGTCACATATGCTGTTGCTGCAACAATGATCCAAGAAGATATGCTTGACATGGCATTTCATACTGCTGGTGGAGTCCATGCAGCTGCGTGGTCTGAAGAAGGTCTTGGGTGAGTAACTATCTAAAACATCTTTAGCTTGGCATTCTTAGCTTTAGTATATATTTTTGGCTGCTTCCCCAATATGTTCATCTTTATTTTGATTTGTTCCATGTTTCTGCAAAGTTCAGTTGGTCACAGTGAAATGCATGCTCTGGATATAGAGTTGTTATATAGTTTCAAATAATGCAACATGACCTTTTTGATTTGTTTGCCATCTTCTCCGGTTTACATTTTCATGCTTATGAATATTAACCTGTTATTATCTCCTCGACAGATACTCTTTTCAGACTCCTGAAGCTTGGACCACCACTGGGGAATTCAGATCATTAGCTTACATGCGCCCGCTTGCCATATGGGCAATGCAATGGGCATTATCAAGACCTAATAAGGTTCTTAACCGAGAGACAAGAGCAGAAGTTGATCAAGTTTCTTTGCTCCGGGATGAGGCTGGATTCGCAAGAGTTGCTCAGCTTTTAAAGTTGCCGCCAGAGGAAGCAGCATCCAGAAGCATTTTACAGGTTGTTTATGATTATACTTGCAAGAGGATGATGTGAGTGAAATTTGTACCAGTGACATTACATATCTACATGTCGATTCAAACCAGAAAATATATTACATTTGGTATAGAGTGATATTGTTGGGTCTTTGAACAGGAAGAAAATATAAATAAGAAGGGGGTATATTTATACATAATCATATACCGTTTGATTTGGAAGATTCTTGTTTATCTATATTATTGTGTTTTTCAATCTGTCTTACTTATCAAACTATACAACGAGAAATGTTATTGAAGTGCTATCACTGGCAAGTAGAAAGCAGTTTCCTCCTAGAATTGAACGAATCGCAGCAAATTGGGGTGTTTGAGACGCACTCTTTTGCTGTCTGATTTTTAGGCGGAGGAACTATCTGAAAATGGATGATCACTTTTGTTCCATAATTTACATTATACAACAAACGCGATCAAGTACTCTTATTTATTTTTAAAACAAATTGTCAATCCGTCTTGTCTTTTATAGATTCAGTTGAATCACAAAAGAATGGTCTTTTATATAGGTTTGGGCATCCGACTCATCTTATATTCGCTTAAAAAAATCATAATTGTTTGCCCTATAGATGCATAATACTATTTAAAAAAATCATTACTTGATAAATATAATTTTTATGAAACACGTATCTAAAATCTAGCCAACACTATTTTTATTGATAAAAAAAGACACGTATGGTGTGTTTAACTTTAACGATATCTTGTCTAAGCAAGTAGAGTTCAAAAAACGCTATCAACATATAACACCTAACAATATCATAGGAAAAGAGATCAATATTGTAATTTGTCATTTTTAAAAAATCAAAATTGGGAGCAAAAGTCGGTTCATTAGACAAAGAAAATGTCGATTTTAGGGATTCCTTCTTTATTGCTAAATGTTTGTGATGTGAAGCAAATGATGAGTCAGTGGGTCGTATGTGGCAGGCGAAGTAATAGTCATTGGGTGAGCTACCCTAGTGCTTCTCAACAACCAAATCTTAAGATTTGTAAAATAAATTGAATGAATAATGTATGTTCCAAGATTGTTAAATGATAAAAAGGAAAGTAGCCCATCTATCATCAAATATTTTGAAGAAGAAGGTTGATATTTAATGATTACAAACCACGCAAACGTGCATCCAGATTCCACAGCATACACTTGAGGACCACTGCGCGCTACGATGTGTACGCGTCAATATTCAACAAACAACAAAAGCCTCATGCACCAAATAAAAAGAAATATAACCAATAAAAGCAGAAGTGCAGAACCCTAAATGGGTAATGCGATGCATATTCAAACTACCAAACAAGTATTGACAATTGTATATTCACACCTAATCTTACATACTCTAAAATTAAAATGTATTTATTACTGAGTCGTGATTTGTTAGTTATGTGATATAATAAATTGTTGATGTCACGTATTCAATTCTTACTCGTATAGATGAAAATAAATAAAGCAAATATCCTTATTAGTTATGCGTTGACCTGCCTAACAAACCCAGATGATCATCTCGGCCCTTCACAGTTCTCGTCGGAGGTTGATATCCGACTCCTACCACAAGGATTGGGGCACATCTACCCTGACCATATTAGTCGCGGTGCGCTCAATGGCCACCCGCCACGTACATGCCGCAACCCTCAAGTAGAACCGCTCAAGATTGGAAACCTACAAAAAGACATGATCATAGAAGACCCCTTTCAACCTCTAAAAGCTGCAGTTAAGGAATCCTTCCGCTGCCAACGCATGATCAACACCCCAAAGAAGAGCGATGCCGGCAATATGAGACCCTAGGTTCGCTTTAAGAGACTTGGAGGCAATCCATAACACTACGAACCGTGACTTATTGATTAGCTGATATAACAAAATTCTCCTTAATATCACATATTTGACAAATACAAATAACCAAACAAAAATATCTTATATAATAGCAAGCGCACAATAACGTGTGAGCATAAAATCATATAAAACAACCAACCCCTCGTTTGTTTCACCAGAACTGATCACACCATTTCGGGGCAGCACTTCTTGTTCTCACTTCTGAGAACTCTTCACATTTCTCACTCACTCTCCAGTCTCCACCCGAACCCAAACAACTCCAAAACAATGGCTTTCTGCCGCTGCTGCTCACCCAGACTGCTCTTCCTCTTCTTCATCCTCTCCGCCGTACCCATCGCCTACCTCATCTCTCTCGAGCTCGCCGCCCCCACCACTCACGTCTACCACTACCACGCCGCCGGCTGGTTCCGCGAGTGCGCCAAGTGGGACGATCTCAACCGCCGCTTCCTCGTCTCCTTCATGAGCGGCGGCATCGGCCAGATTCCCGTCCCCGCCGATCACATCCCCGGCGCTGTTCTCGAGGAGTCCACCTTGGTCAAACACGTTGACTTGGCCAACAACGCTTCTCTCGGCTTCATCATCGACCGCCCCCGGAACCGCCTCCTCGTCACCACCGCTGACGTCATGGGCAACCGCTACAGCGCCCTCGCCGCCTACGACCTCTCCACCTGGGACCGCCTCTTCCTCACCCAGCTCAGCGGCCCTAGTAAGAACCCCCCACTTCACTCCCTATGCGTTTACTAGCTAGATTGGTTGGCTATTCATACATAAAAAACCAACTAGGTTAAGCTGTTTAGTTTTAACTTTTGACTGTTGATGAAGTTAGATATTTGGAACATGTTCTTGAGTTTCATGTTCTGAAGTTCTGAACTTGCCACCCACCAGAGGACACAATTGTTATACTGTAGCTTACCAGCCTACCCCTTTTAAGTCTTTAACTTAACTTGATGGCCTTATCTAGAAAATTTAAGTTATTTTGGTACTGATAGGTATGGTCTTTTTTTTGTTATCTGCTTTTTGTTTTCTAAGAACATTTTAGTGCGAATAATTGATCTAATTGATAAATGCTGTAGAAATAGGTGCACCTGTTATTTATATTTATAAACATAGGAGACGTGGCCACGTGGGGGTTGTGATTTTATTTGATTATGAGGCATGGCTTGATTAATTTTTTTCTTCTTGTTGTTGTATATTTGCTGGTAGTGAAAACTGTAAGCCCTGAGAACAAAATATTCATAGTAAATTTAGAAAACATTACTCAATTTAATTGAATATGGCTGTCCATTTCTGATCAGTTTAGTCAATATATGTGGGTAGACTATAGTGCAACTACCATCTAACATACTGTCATCACTCGATTTAAGAAATTCGAAAGTCCTCTTTGGATGGCTCACCAATTGAGTTGGAAATTGGAAGTTGGAAGCCGGGAAGGAAGACAAAAGATTTTAACATGTATATAGATTTTTAATATTGCTTGATACACCTAGCAAAGTTCTTGGATACTTAATGCCAAATCTATCACAATCTGTAATATGTAGAGATAGCTCTGCTTAATATACAGGGTAATTAATGGTATTTTGCTTGTTGTGTGGTTTGATATAGGTGATCCGAAAGCAATGGCAGATGATGTTGCAGTCGATTCAGAAGGTAATGCATATGTGACAGATTGCGCAGGCAGTTTTATTTGGAAGGTTGGAGTGGATGGCAAGTTCCTATCAACTATCAAAAGTCCTCTCTTCACTCCAAAAGAATGGTACAAAGCCATTGTTGGCTTAAATGGAATCGTTTACCACCCAGATGGATACTTGATTGTTATTCACACTTTCAGCGGCAATTTGTTCAAGATCGACATATCAAAGGGAGACGAAGTGAAGCAAATTAAGATTGTAGAAGGTTCACTGAAATTTGGAGATGGTTTAGAACTACTTTCTCCAACCCAGCTTGTAGTTGCTGGGAACCCATCTGGTAGACTAGTGGAGAGCACTGATGGGTGGGAGACAGCTTCAGTTGTGGGAAAGTTCTCGGGGCCTAAGCATCGGTTGGCCACAGCAGCAACTGTTAAGGACGGGAAGGTGTATCTCAACCACATGGTTGCCATGGGATACCCAAAAAAGAAGCATGTCATTGTTGAGGCAGTTTTTACTGCTTAAAAAGTTCACCCTAAATCAAATGTAGATTACTAGCTGTTGTCTACAGATTTTTACTTTTATTCTATGTATCCATAACATACCACATTTTCATATTTCAACAAAGAGCTGTGTGTGAATCGCCGGTGCTTGTAGCTGCAGAGTAGTTGTATTGTCTTCCCTTGTGTCGCAAGTTCTGTTTTTTTGTCGTTTGATTGTGCCTAAGCAGAGAGTTATAAGAAAAGAAATGCAGAAATGAGGGACAACAGAGAATATGGGCTGATTTCCTTGGTCTAGGCTTCTTCTCTACTACAAAGGTTTAAGTGGCCCAAATGTCCTTACATTTTATCAAAGTTGAAGGCGACTCCAAACTCGTTAGTGATTGCATCAATCGGAAGTGTGATATATACGAAGACCTGATGCCTCTAGAGACATCATTAGCATGAAGGCTTTTCAAGTATCTCCTTCAACCATATATTGAGAAGAAGCTCATTTCACGGCGAATGTAGTTGCAGAAATCGGTCACTCATTGCGAGCCGATCGAGTTTCCGGATAAATGCATGCCACCAACGGCTCTAGCAACATTTGATTTCGATTTTGTTTGGTTCTGATTCCATTGATAAAGCACTAATCTTCACGAAGTAGAACTTGGCACCCGTTACCTAATTAAGGTGTTGTTTAAACACTTAAACTTGAGGTTAACACAGAGACAAGGCACCTACAAAGATGGAATATATGCTGCTCTTGCTACATGACAACATGTGCGTTATATTCTAAACACCATTACCAGACGGAAAGATCGGGGCTTACACCGTTACAGCGTTAGGATCCATGCATGCATACAGTGATACAGCTCAATATGATGGTAACGGCAATTTTGTCACGAGCTTAGCAATTAAAGGATCAGATTGGAATCTCAATCTCTATTTTATTTGTCTTGCATTATTGCTTCGTGCGGACATCATTTCCTCTTACGTAAACGACCACGCCATGATGTTCCTCAGATTTACTTTACTGCCATATGCTTCTAGTCGTAAAGACATTTGTAACCCCCTTTGCGTTCATGATCAACTAGAGCATTCCTTGCAAGGGAAGCAAATTCAACTACTACATTGGCCATACGAAGGTGAAATTGTCAAGTAAAGTAGAACCTCATTAAGCATTGGGTTTTGAGAACGTACACGGATGCGAGAAGAAACAATGCATCATTTGATTAAGATTTTTTTGACGCGTTTAATGATAATTGTCTAACATGATATCAGTGTTTGATTTGTTATAATTTTGTTCAGACATATTAGTACTTTCACATAACAATGAGTAACCTTGATACTTCGAACCTAAATTTATCCAAGTGATATCTCGTTTCACATAACAATGAGTAACCTTGATACTTCGAACCTAAATTTATCCAAGTGATATCTCGTCTTTTTAGAAAAGTGGAACTTCTTAACTAAAAATTGAAGGAGAGAAAGAAGAGTTGATAGAGAAAGCTGGCTATGGATAGCTGCCACGATAAAGCAACGTTCATGGTCTTCTCATTTTCTGATAAATGTGGGTTACTGTGTCCCTCAGAAAACTTTGATCACAGTGAAAACGTACGTATTCGCCGATCGATCCGACGATCCCTTCTCCGATTATCTGATTCCAGTTGAACTTCAAGGTGGGTATACCTGTCATTTACAATCTTGTTTATCTGGTGCCAATGCGGTTATGTAGTCTATTCAAAAATTAAGACTAGACTATAGTACAGAAATTCATCTCTAATTTCTTTGTTTAACAACCCACTTCCGCAATTAGCAACTGCTCTGGATTCTTTAGCAATTTCCCCTAACTTAGCTCTGCATGCCTTGCCATTTCTTTATCTTCTTCCTCCATTCCTCTACCAAAATCTCACCCAACTCTCTTTTTGACTTTGAGAACTGTACCCATTTCTCTTTCTCACTCTCACTCAACTCAGAAATTTAACAAACTCAGTTATGGAGAGGCAGAGGAGTTTCTCACTGAAACCCACCAGATTCTTGGTCTTTTCTTTCACAATCTTCTCCTCTTTCATCTTCCTCACTTTCTTCACCACTTGGCTCATCAAAGCCACCCCTCCAGTTCCCCAACAATTCCATCTCCAGTTCAACAAGTCCTCCTTCGTTTTGGGTTTCTCTGGAAATTTACCCCTCAATGGTCTCAAAGATTCAATCTTGAAGACCACCCATGTCACCAAACCTGAAAATGCTTCTGGGTCTGCTGGAATTTCAGTTCTTGCTGTGTTACACAGGAAGGCCAATGAATCCAAAGTGGCACCAAGTGAAGAAGAGAGAGGCGGTGGTGGGTTGGATGGTAATTTCACAGCATTGGCACCAGTAGAGCAAAATGTTGGAGCAGAGGAAGTGGAAAAGATTGAATTGGTCTCGAGTAGTAGTGAAAAGATTGAAGAGAACAAGAATGAAGCAGCTTCATTTGGAAAGACTGAAACTTTAAGTAGTGGGAAGGTTGAAGATGAGAGAGTAAATGGAGCTTGTGATTTTACAAGAGGGAAGTGGGTTTATGATGAGAGCTATCCTTTGTACACAAATGGTTCATGTTCTTTGATAGATGAAGGGTTTAATTGTCAGGGCAATGGGAGATTAGATAAAGACTACATGAAGTGGAGGTGGCAACCCCAAGATTGTGAAATTCCAAGGTACTTTCTATTTCAATCATTGAGCTGTTATGAGCTTTTAAAGCATGGTGTTTTGGTATAGTCACAATGTGGTTAGATTGCAATGTTAAAGTTGTGTCCTTTTGGTGCGCTACAGGTTCAATGCAACAAAGATGCTGGAGCTAATAAGAGGGAAGAGACTAGTTTTTGTAGGTGATTCAATCAACAGGAATCAATGGGAATCCATGTTGTGCATGTTAATGGGAGCAGTAAAAGATCCAAGCAGGGTCTACGAGACTCACAAGCGCAGAATCACTAAAGGAAAGGGAAATTACAGTTTCAGATTTGTGGTAATTCAGCATATATGACTTCTTTTTTATCTTTCTTCAATGTGTACGCTATTTCAGATTTTCGATATTCGATGCTGAAGTTGTTCATTTATAACAGGATTACAAGTGTACAGTTGAATACTATGTGAGCCATTTCTTAGTTCATGAAGCAAAGGCAAGGTTAGGGCAGAAGAGGAAGCAAGTATTGAGGATTGATGCTATTGATCATGGCTCATCTAGATGGAAAGGAGCTGATATTTTGGTATTCAACACTGCACATTGGTGGTCACATTATAAAACCAAAGCCGGGTCAGTCCCTTTTTTGATCTGTTTAGCTCAGTATTATACTACTTTACCTGTTTTGATTGGAATAAATACAATTTGGAATTGATAACAGGATTAATTACTACCAAGAAGGCGGCCAAGTTCATCCAAAGCTTGATGTCTCCATAGCTTTCAGAAAAGCTCTGATGACCTGGGCATCATGGGTTGATAGATACATCAACCCACGCAGAACTCGGGTTTTCTTTCGTAGTTCAGCACCATCACATTTCAGGTTTGCCTTTTTAGATTATATGCTGCATAAACTTCATGCTATGGTGATTTCAAACAACATTTTCTCAGTGGTTTTTAATGTCATCCATTTAAACAGGGGAGGTCAATGGAATTCAGGTGGGAGTTGCAAGGAAGCTACTAAACCACTTGAGACTTTAAGTGCTTCTCCTAGTGAGAAAATTGTGATTGCAGAGGAAGTCATAAAGAAGATGAGAACTCCCATCACATTCTTGAACATAACTGGATTATCAGAATACAGAGTAGATGGTCATCCATCTATATATGGAAGAAAATCAGCCTCAGGCAGTCAAGACTGCAGTCATTGGTGTCTTCCTGGCATTCCTGATGTGTGGAATGAATTGTTGTATGCTCATTTGCAGTAACTGATAGTTACCACTTACAATCTTTCCAACTTGTAAATACTTTCATTCTTTCATTATTTCTTTCAGCTAGTTTGTAATGAGAGCTACCTGGAAATGCAATTGAGGAGATGTTTAAAGCTTCTTTAGTTCTGTATGTATCAGTTTATGCCATTTACTTCAGCTGGATCGTCATAACCACTTATCTGAGTAAAATATATAAATCTCAAATAGCCACTCTGTTTCATCAAAGAAGCATAATGTAAAGATAACCAAAAAGCAAATCTGAGGTTTTCCTTTATCTCTAGAGAAAATTTTACAGAGCAATTCCATTTATTACCATGACGACATGCTTCTGCAAGAAGATTGTCAATTGCACAAGTATAATATCAAACTGCTTGAAGAATATCTAGCTTATTAATTCCCAAATTTATAAAATGAGCCTTATTTACAATAGAATCTTATTGTCTGATGACTCTGATCTTTATCTTTCTGAATTCAAGAAGCAGGCTTAATCACTTAATCATATCAACATGTAGAGCCAATTTAACCCGGAGGGAAGCAGCTGGCATACCTTCTTACAAAGAATCCTCAACTGCTGTCATGTATAAAGCCCCCCAAAGTCGAAATATGTCTCATGTTCGATCAGTATGTACATCCCAAACCAATTTTGCATTCAATGAGATTGGTGTTTCTTTGCTCTGACTTGGGAGACAGATGAATCATCCCTCTTTGTACCCTCAGCTTGAGCCCATGGGATTTCTGTTTCTGGTGGGTAACAATAATCATAGAAGATCTCCTCACCAGCATCAATATGCTCCTTGGCAAATATGCCTACTCGGTGATCTCCCGCCACCAGCATTACCTATGCAAGCCACAGATCAGCTCAACCACTATTAACTAATCAAAGAAGTAGAATGGGTGAACACTAAATACCTTTGCATGACAGTTAGGTTTCTTCGAGTGGTTTGCAAATTTAAGCTTGTCTCCTTTTCGATAAGCATCCAGGACCCACTGTAAGCAAGTAAACCTTGAGATTATATCCCAGAATAAAACTATAGGCATCACATATTTGCAATGAATACACCAATGTCAAAACATCAATCTTCACTTGCCTGATCATTCAAGTCAAAAAGGAATGATGAGTCTGCACGATCGTAAATCTTCCCACGTCTGTCTGCTTCCTCATGGGAGATAAGTTCACCAGTATATTCTCCAAGATAATCATTTTTGTTTACAGGGTTCTGAAATCATATAATTCAATTTGGTGATAAGTAGCTAGATACATGCAGATATGTATGGAGCCAAATACAACTGCACTTATCTTCCAACCTTTAAAAAGGCTCCCCATCCAGCAACATCAGATTTACCCAAGAGAATCTGAAGAGAAAAAAAAAAGGCCAATGATAAATGACCAAGTGAACTAAACAGACCACACAAGCAATTTTTTGAACAAATGCCAAGATTTCTCACCCTTTGTTGTTGCCTTAAAAGAAGCCTCATGTTTCCACATTGACTATCACCTTGTTTTGGTGGCTCGCCTAATGAACTGTCCCCACAACTGCATCAAGTATGCAAGGCTCAAAAACACCACAAGTATACAAACAGTCTACGATGACATAAAAGGAAAACTAAATATTTAAAAAAAAAAAAAAAAAAAACTAACAGTAGCTATAATAAGAACCCTTTCAGTATAAGATTCAGCTCAAATTGAAACTCTATACATGGTTACAACCCATATGAACCAGCTGGTCCATATACAACAGTATTTTGACATATCTTTCTGCAGCAAACCAGAATAGAGCCATATACTATTCAAATTCAACAAAAAAACAGCAAGTATAGACAAACGGTAAGTATAAAACTCATTACCTAACCCAACAATTGCGACAGACATCCGGGTCACATTCACGATCTGCGGCAAAGCATGGGCACTGCCGACTTCTGCATTGACTTTTTGCACAGTGGCATCCCCTGAACCTATTTTTGCAGCTCTTTGAGCATCTAAAGATATAAGAGTTATTTTGGGTCAGAATTTAATAGTAACATTTACCATCTCGTTCATAGGTTCACTTTATAGCATAATAGAAATTTAAGCTACAAAACTTTCATTTGTGCGGCTCCAAAACTTCAAGTGAGTACTTCACATAGTGTGGTCATTTAGAAAGTTGAAGCAACTTATAAGCTGAGAAAAAGGAAAACCATTTGAACAAATCAAGCTCAGCAAGATCTGAATCAGGTAGCATATATGAGGCATCTAAATATAGCTTGTGTGTATCACTCCTTTGATATAATTCATATTTCACACTCACAACTTTCAACCACACACATATAACAACAAAACTAGATTGAACATGAAATCCAAGAATACATATTAACACCACTTCTGTTGTTGTTGTTGTTGTTGTTTTTATTTAAACTATTATTTCTATTATGAAGCATCTTAGCACCACTTCTGTGCATTTCTTTGCATGAGCAGTTGATCATATTAGAGACATATCCAACATACCCACAATATTTTTCACAGCAGGTTCCATTTTGCAGACAAGAACATTGCCTTCCACATGTAGACTGGCACCCACATGGTATATATTGTTTGCGGGACTGGTTTTTGCCATCAGCAATCCTTTTCCAGACTGATGGGTGACCAGCAGACTTCCAAGAATATTTAAGCCTCCGTGCTTTGCCTCTTCTACGAAATGATCGTGACTTTGTCCGCATCTCGTGTTCCTGAAACAAGTAAAATAGAAGGTATAAGAAGCATTACTATAGTTTGCAGAATCAATTTACTGGGCTTTAACGAGGAATAGTACAAGAATAGGGTCAACTGACAAACATAGATTGGCAGGCAACTTGAGATTAAAATTTGACAAGACTCATGGACATGAACAGAAAATGTAGGCCTGCTAGCTCAAGTCAGTAATAGTACCACAGGCCTAGTTGGCAAAACATGTTCTTACAAACACCTTATAAAAATAGGGAATCAAAAAGTTCTCCAATGCTTACACTCTGATCCGTGTCAGCTTTGCCATTGTCTTCCATGAATCCAACAGATCTATTAGGCATTGAAGCTTCAGCATCATGCATGAAAATGGACACTTCCAAGCAAGTCTTGAAGCCAGAAAGTAAGTTCCTGGCTATGAGGCAACTGCAGAAAATAAGTTACCCGTTATAATAATGAAACAAATCTAAGACATAGCAAGATCAATTATAAATTGCCAAACTTATGCAGGTCTAATCTACGAAACTTAAATTCTCCTACCAATTTGGATGTTGAAATAGGAAAGTAATGTCAAATTGATCCTTAGAATGACTAAATGGACTTCTTTAAGATGAAATATATTATGTAAAATGTCTAATTGGCCATCTCTTCCAAAGAGTTCCTTTGAGTATCCATGTAACATTTCTTTAGAGAAACTCAGTAGTTATTTCATAATACTGAACAGCTAGAATCCAAGACTAGGATGGGCAAGGATGGCTGAACACAAGGATCCACATAGAACGTTTTCAATTCAAAAAAGGCGTACCTGTTTCTCCCGAATATCTCTAACCCCTTCATGTATAATTCTTTCTCTACTGCCTTCCACTCAGAGCTGCTGCCACACTTCTTTTCAACTTGGACTTCTGTAGATTTGGATGGTTGCTTCAGTACCTCTATTACATCTTTTGGCTCATCCTTCACATCATCCATAGATTCATCGCAGGAAGAACTACCAAAACATACAAGTTCCTTTGAAGTATGTCCGGTGGATTTTTTGTTGGCCAGTTCAAGTTCATTTTTATTGGGTAAACCAGCATCTGAGGTCCCATGTTCAGAACTGGTTGAGTGATCATGAACCGCGATTGGTGTACTAGTACCAGTTACTAAATGCAAGACATCTAATCTCTTCTGTCTCTTGGAAGACCCCTCCAAATCATCCGGCAGTATAGTTTGGTCATGGGCCTCTTTATCAGTGTACTCTACAACCTTCCTTTTCCCTGTGTTTTCATTGTGAGTCATCATCATATCTGTATCCAAACCTAAAGCTCCTGTAAAGACATCTGATCTATGAATACGTTCTGAAGTGACAGCCTCATCTTTTCCAGGAATGTAATTTTCATCACGTATAATCTCTGTAACGGATGATGTTGGAGCACTTTCTCTCTGTGAATTTGTTACATTGGTCCTGGGCAGAGTATTATTATGTGAACCTTCCACCAGATTCTCAACTGCCTTTAACTGCAAGAAGGACCTGGAAGTCATACTTCAATCCCATAAACTGTGGCAAAAAAAAAAAACAAAAAAACAAAATAGGGATCACAGGAATCATCACCATTTTGATAGATACACCTTATATAAAGTAGAATTCTGGAAAAGAATTATGGCCAGCCTCCATTTAAAACAAAAGAGAAAAAAGTAGCCAGTAGACTCAAAGTTTTAGGATTATGCTAGTATCATTGATCACAGTCCATGACATGGGAAAATCACTTTAAAGTGCTCTTTCATTTATACAAGTTCATGATTCGAACACTGCTCCACAAACAGAAATCAAGAGAAGGAAAAGAACTAACAAAAACTACATAAAACTTTGGTAGCACTTGCAGAAAACTGGACATACGAGCCAATAGGGATAGAAGATATAATATCTTTACACAAATGAATGTGCAACTAATAAAGTAAAATTTATTTATCTCCTAACATTTGATTAGCAAAACACCAAAACCGTAGACATGTATGACCCCAGAATGATGTGTAATGCAATATACATCAACCGACTCGGGTATATTTTACAAAGAATTACCCTAAGGTAACATTGATCACTGCAAGGCTTCTCATCCTCATCATGTTCTGACCAATGCATCTGCTTTTCACTCTGTCAAACAAAGCCTTTAATAAAATAGAGTATCAACGGGTGAGATAATTGGTAACTATTAAGATAGGTGACAGGTATCAGCAGCTTCAAGTCTTTTCCAATGTAAACCAAACAATAAATGAAATTCAGAGTAAGGTGAAACATATGAATAATGTTGCTGCTTACAGGATAGATTAGAGGTTGAGAACATCCATGCAGACGGCAATCGAAAATCTGTTGGATGGATTAAATTCACACAAGGTTACATCAAATAACATAATACAAATGATTCTCTTTAAAAATCTAGTTTTGATGGCACCTCTTACCAGGCAACGGCGACAGAAAAGGTTATCAAAAGAATCTAATGCAGCACTGAGACTCTTATCAAGAAAAATGTGCCTATTTGATCCAGATTCTCCAGAATCTTTTGATTCACGTTTCTCACAGACCCGCTCCTTGATTGTAATGTACCTTTCCTGCAAGTGTAGAATGCACTTAGACACCAAATAAATGAGGATGAGTGTCTTGCATAACATAACATGCAAACACTTTCTAATCCACATACCTGGATTTCCGAAGTGGTGGCTCCAATAAACTGGCTTACAGCTTTTGTTACTTCTTCTCCTGTCCCATGCTCCTGAAAGGCCATCCTACCAAATTCAACATGGAAAATTTAAACACCAGAGCTTATGGCAAGTTTAACGAAGAACAAGCAGACACAGTCATTAAGCTTATCTAGACTTACAACAGAATTCGGTCTTCTCCTCCAGAAAATGCACGCTTCACTTCTTCAGGTTCTGTCATCTCATCATCAGTGTCACTGTAGACTAGAGCTTCAACGCCATGTTCTTTGTCGTAGTAAATTTGCCTCCTCCCAACTACAGATTGGTCCTCAGCCATTCTCTGATTTCTGTGCTGTGAAAGACAAATTTGAGATAGGAGAAACACAGCAACATATTCACATTAATCCTGAAAAGACAAAAAACAAAACTAGAAATAAAGGGACGTGAATCAGACCTGTCCAACCATATCCAAGTTGTATAAGGATCAATCTTGTGAGCTTTTGGAAGCTCAATACTTGATGAGAGTAACTCCTCTTCATTGTTACTATAATCTTTATCACCAAATCCTTTAGAAAAGCCACTGAATTTGCAGGGAGGATGTTGAATTCTTGAATTAAGCAAGCTGGAGCTCCCATTTAGCTCAACTTCTCTTGAAATTATTGATGAAATTTCTGAAACGTAACCTTCTAGCTTCTTCCTATTCTGCTCGATTTTTTCCTTCACTGACATCACTCTCTCTGCCTGAATTTGCTTCTTAAGCTGATACATCTTTTGTGCCAAGCCTACAGTATCTCCCGGTACATCTCCATGTGATTTCTGCCCACATCAATCAAATAGTACACATTGTTCATAACTTTTAGATCACACAAAAAGTTAACTTTACTTACATCTCAATTCCTAAAAATTTTCACTTTCTTTGATATCCAAACAGAAACTGAATCTCAAAAGATAAAATTTCAAAACTTTGTGATCATGCTGAATTCTAGTTCTGATACAACTCTGAAGAAAAGCATTCAAACTAGATTTTAATTGCAATAGAAAACAGTGAACTGCAATTAATCTCAGTAAACACTGCTCCATGACCACAAGCTATGATTTTTAGCCATGGGAAACCTGAAATTTCATTCCTTTCACATTTAAACTGCAATTGAATTCTGAAAAATATGTTTATGGCTGTTTGATCATGACAAATTCCAATTCTGAAGAAAAGCACCTGAATTTTAATATCAAAGAGAAGAAAAAAGAGGGTAAATTGAAGATTGAATCCGAGAGGGTAGAGAGATTAAGAGAAACTGACTTTGAGTTTAGTTGCAGAGTCAGTTGCTTTGGACATCATCATGCCTCCCGCTGTTTGCTCTGCGACTCAGCTCAGAAACGAGTGAGAATCGGAGAGGCTTGAGGTAGTAAAACCGTTCTGCTTTGACACGTGTCATTTTTGGTTATGTGGTGCATATGCCATGGTATGGTGACGTGGCTTATGCCGGGTCCGCCTGTCTGACGGTAATCTGACGTGGCTTACATGGTGGATTATAAATTATTGTATGTGTCGGTTATAAATTCTATGTAGAGCAAGTCCACCGGTGGGAAAAAAATCCAACCCAGGTTGGATCCACATGGGCAAAGTAACCCAGCCAAAAATTTCTTGCTTCCACCCATGAATGAGATTGCTCCCCAATTCAACCTGGGTTACTTAGAAAATGAGCAAACTGACCCAGGCTAGAGGAGTAATCCAGCCCAGGTGAGTTCTGTCCACCTCAGCCCAGGCCACACACGTCGACGCCGGAGGAGGCCTGGTGCACTCGCCTCCCTTTCTTCGACGCCGGAGGAGGCCTGGTCCAAGGCCGAAGGAGGCTTGGTGCACTCGCTGCCGAGGTGGTGCAAGGCAGGGGGTTGCTTGCTGCTGTGCGTGCGGAGGAGGCTGGGCGTGCGGAGGATGCCAGAGGGCTGCCGGGATGGTTGCGCGTCTGGTCCAAGGCCGGAGGAGGCCTGGTGCACTCGCTGCCGGGGATGGGGTGCTCGCCGGCGGCAGCCTAAGAGAAGAAATATGGGTGCCCAAAGAAGAAATACAGCAACCCAGAGAAAAAAAGAGAAGAAAAGAGTAGAGAAAAAAGAAAAGAGAAGAAAGAGAAGAAAAAGAGAAAAAGAAGAAGAAAGAGAAGAGAAGAAAGAAG